>NW_001820816.1:0-33287 GCF_000146945.2 Sclerotinia sclerotiorum 1980 UF-70 | reverse complement strand
TAAACCTTGTTGATCATAGATCTTGAGGAACAGTGAGATTATGGGCACCGAAAACTAGAAAGTTGAAGTGGCCCAATAAATCATCGCCAATGGTGAGGTATATTTCCATCATGCAGTGTGCCACAATTCCTTGAAGCCCAATGCGCCCAAACCCGTTGTGAAAAAACCATGGCCAAATACCACACATATCAACAAATAAGAGTATTACTCACACTATCACGATAAACTGGAAGCTCAACACGGGTATTAAACTTTCTGGGCTCCTCCTTCTGATCTCTGGCGGGATCAAAACCAAGGCCTGGACCAAAAGGGTTTTTGCGTGTTTCACCTGGTCCGTCCATGTTGGCAGAAACTGGGCGACCTGATGATGATTCTGGTGGTCCACCGGCAACTGATGGCGGCGCCGAAGGATGCTGCTGCTGTTGACCAGAGTTACCAGCCGATGAAGGTGGCCCCTGGTTAGCGCGGCGTTGTTGACCAACACCCATGATGACGGTAATGGTGGTGTCTGCAGTTTGAAAACATTATGTTAGCGTTATTCATGCCAGAAGGATCTTGAGCCATGCATTTTTGATGATCTAGAGAGAGACGACATCAAAGAACTCAGATCGTGATGGAAACATGATGATGATAGATGGCGGTGATAACACCAGTATGAAAATAATGATAGATCATGATGATAGTAACAAGGAGCAGAAGATGTGAAGCAAATACTAGGCATGATGATGAGAAGAGGTTGTGTTTGTTCGACTTACCAAGAGTTGATCACCTCTAAAGAACTGTCATTGCTATCCGTCTGTGATAGTCTGCAGAAAATAACCAGAGATTTTGGTAGCAAGGCTGTAAGAAGATAATTGAATTAGCAAGGAGTTAATAGTTTAGATCAACAACAATGTAGGATAAGGTAAATATTGTTGTAGTGGAGGAGTATGTCTGTTTGAAGTTTGAAGAAACTGGGTGGCTAAGCAAGCAACCACAGCAACAAGGAGAGCAAACAAACGCGACTTCACCTGAAAGCCAAGTTTGTCAAGTCAAATTGGAATAGGGAAAATGATCAAGTATATTGTGTATAGAGAAGAATTACTCACTTGTACTTCGCTATGAAGATTGATATGAATTATGATTGAAAAGAAGAAATTGATATTGTAAATACGAAAGGTTGTAAGAAGAAAAGTGGAGGAGAGGAAGAGAGGAAGAGACGAAGAAAAGAGGTAGCGACAGCAACGACAATAAACGAAAGGGTTTGGCGCTAGTGTTCAAATCAGCGAATAGGCGGGATTTCCTTCCTCTTTGGTTATTGGAGGAAGGGGCTTTTGGAAAGTGAATTCGATAGACCGAGGGAGGAAATGTGAGGAAAAAGGTTCTTTGCTTACTAGGCAGGTAGGTAGGTACCTATTGGACTATGAAGTGAGAAAAAATGAGATCCTTGACCTATGTATACCTATGATTCATTTGGTGGATTCGATGTTAAAGTGAATTACTATTCGCCCTCTAAGCCATCCATAAGCGCCGTCTCTGTGATGCAAATTGTAACTTCACCGTCACTTACAAATTACGTATATGAAAATTTATGGCATCAATCAGTTCGGTTCGTCGTTAAGAGTGCGTTTGAGTTTGCCTTGGCGCATGCAACTACCCGTGATACAGATCCAAGGTAGTAGTTAAATCTTCCTGCAGGTATGAGGTGTAGCCGTCAATCCAAACCTTGGATAGCGCTGTGGCTCATCAACGTAAGATGATCGAACATCAATATCCACACTCTTCAGACATGAACAATACATACAAAAAGAGAGCTTGGACATTCAACGGTACAAGGAATCGTAGTAAAAGAAGAAGGCTTACTTATGGTGATGAGCAAACAGAAATGATTACTGTCAATTCTACCTCTAACCTCTTTCCCAAGCTCAAATGGAAAAAGAGAGAAGTGATGATCTACTCGAACCAAAAACACATATATCAAACTTGAGCTTACTTACTGCAAGTCAGACTTCTTTCAAAAGGCCCTCCATAGTACGTACGTGCATGCAGTGTAACCTCATTCATCAATTACCCCTCAATCAGGCCCAACAAATCATCTCGGCGGAAATGCACAGGAAAGATAATCTAGGTATGATAAATCATCATTATTTGCATTCATTAATTATTGCCTCAAACTTATTTAATATACATTCAGGGCCAACTGGCTGGCATCATGTATCAGAGCTTGCGGTTGTCCCCCCCAAACGCCACTTTTTGAAAAAGAAGCCTGCATATCCTTGTGCATAGTGTGGAATTCCCTTATGATCACCCCTCCACCAAACGAATAGCAACGCGTGCGGCCTAGAATCTCTTAACGCAAAAGGATATGCAGAACCAGAGATAGCCCGCCGCCTCCGATGGATCAACAACAATTAACGTCAGTCTGGAGAAACTCAAAGATACGTGGAGCAGGCTGAAGAAGAAAGTTTGTTTAAATGTACACCGTGAGCCTAGATTCAGTATGTTTGATAAAGAAAAGGAAAGTTTCATTTTCCCGAAATGGATGATGGTATCATGGTCGCTGGAAAAAAGATATCATCAGCGATAGGAATATCCTGTAAAAGATGCAAAAGTTAGCTTCAATGATAATATCCACCATTGGCATTTCCATTCCCATGATATGGGGTTTGCGTATATGGTCCGGGCTGTTGTTGCTGCCCTTGCCATCCTCTACTCTCGAAACTCGCATTGCGGGTATGAGAAGGCGCCTGACCGTATCCACCTCCCCATTGGTTATCTTGAGATGTGACAGGAGATCTGGTGTAATCATGACCCTGAATTACGCTTGAAACTCGATCATCAACAGGAAGATAACCAGATTGCGACAGGTGACGCGGCTCTGCGGAATATCCACTATTTCCAGTAGTTTGTCCACCATAGCCATAAGATTCACGAGTATTAGGAGCTTGGTAACTGGGTTTCATACCGTCATAGCGTTGTTGAGGTTGTTGAAGTTGTTCCTTCGCATTTTTCCACTGCACGTAATCCGGAACCTCGGTTCTGGCAAGGAGTCGCACTAAATCATTTGGAATGAATTTTATGTCTTTCATTTGTGGGTCGCGAAGGTAGATATCAGAACGAGGGATAATGCTGAGTAAAAATGTAATATCCCGCGGGATTACGTATGGTGCCGTGTTTGATTGCCATGCAGGAGTGCCTTGCGTCTGCTGAATTCCCTTTTGTTGAGCCAATCTGCGTCCTGCAGCTCCCTTTAGTGGAGACTGACCACGAGCTAGCTTTCGTGGAGGGTTGAGCTCGCTCTCAAAGTCTTCGGTTGGGTAAGGTCGCTTTGGTGAGTTCGTGTTTTGGTTCTGCACAAACTGTGGTGGTGCCTGCGGCCGCGGGCTTTGCTCTTGTACATATTGAGGTCGCGGGCTGTCTGGAATGGAGGGAGCTTGTTCAATGGATTGCATAACCAATTTGGGTCTCATCTGTGAAGTAGGCGAAATGATGGGTCGTACAGCAGTAGGGTCGAACCCATCCACACTATAACGCGAGGAAAACCTGAGAAGCTTCGGATCATCTGGGAAGAGTTCCGCCATTCGCTTTTCTAGCTTCTTGATTTGATCTAAAGTTCCAAATTGGGATTCGTAACTGTGGAAGTAAACGTAAAGTGGTTTTGTCTTGTAAACAGTTTCTGGTTTCTGTGCTAGACGACTGACTGCTGTCTCAAAAGCAACCCGGGCATCTATTTTAAAGTTAGAATCATAAATGATGTAGAATGCGAGAAGAAACTTACTGGTGATGTCGGAAATGGAAATCAAATGCTTCAAATACTCCAGAAGATAGGCTTCATCATTTGGGAAAAGTTTAGCACCCCTTTCAAATATCTTTGTACCAGATTTGTCCTTGTACACCATGTGTTCAATTAAGGCGCTGGCAACATAAACTTCACTTGTGATCATACCGCGTTGACGGGCCTCGGCGAAAATGAATCTTGATCCTGTCTTTGCTTCAATTGAACCATTTCCTTGAATGCGTCGCATGGCCCTCATTAGTGCGATCCAGGAGAAAGACACAGTACGCTGCAAAAGTTTTCTCTGCATTTCATATCCTTGTGTGATAGCATTCAACTGAGTAGCTTTAGCAATTTCTCGGGCATCCTTTTCTGGGTCACTGTCATCATCATCATCCTCTGCCTTTCTCACAATTGCACTGATGGAGGCATCAATGGCGGAGTTCTCTTCCAGTTTAGCTTTTTCTTTCGTCTCTCTGACTTTCAAATCACCGATAAGTTCATACAGAGAGTCCAGAAGCTTAGTGTAAGGCGCCCGAACAATTGCCCCTTTCTCAATGTCGCTCTTTCCGGCTTCTTCGGTAGCGAGTGTAGATTCAAGTCGATCGGCCTTCTTGAACGCTAATAGACAGCTCTCGGGGTTCGCGACAATTCCATCAGCAAGGAAGCTATCCCCCTCCTTATCTAAGTTGTTGTTGAAGCACCACTCAGCAGCGTCTACCCAAATCTCAGGCCAGAAACGTAATGCCATGATAGCTTGTTTGTAAACGTATACGATTCGCTGTTTGTAAGCTTCTGGCTCATCCGCCTGTAGAACCAATGGGTCTTCTTGTTCCCAGGAAATCCACTTCTTCCATAGCTCTAGTTGATGTAAATATTCTTGGTCGCCTTCAAATCCAAAAGCAGGTGGAAGTCGAGGCAAAGTTGTACGCAGAAGGCCACGTGTAATATTTTCTAGCGCAGTGTTGGCACTTCTTGCAGTCATATAATTTGGAGATCTTTCTTGAAGAAATTTCCGGCCCTAATAAGACCTGTTAGCCTTGAATGACACAGTTTGAAAATCGAACTCACCGTCATCTTATTCAAGCCCATCTCAAATTGGTCATACTGTTTCCACAATTCATTCACGTTTGACATAGGCACACAGATGGCACGTTGATAGACTTTTCGCAATTGATCCATCTTTTGTTGATCTTGCCAACTACTGCCACCAATTGAACCAGGTGCACTACGAATGAACTGAATATAATCTTGCCAAATTTTTCCAGAGTCCCTATCAATACCAATGTTTGCCAACACAAAATCGTATGCTTGGGACACGGTTGCACGAGCAGAACCACTAGGATCGACATTAAGGTCGTTCATACGGCGTATGTAGTTCAAATAGACTGACCACAATTGAATGTTTGGGACAGTCAACAGTGATTTGCCAAAGATTTGTTCTGCTGCACTAAAGTTTTCGTATTCGAGTTCCATCTCAGTGTAGGCAACCCAAATCTCTGCCTGATTCATTATCAGTAAGTGCAGGACGGGTAGAAGATTGTGTATGACTTACAGCATGGGGAAAGACCTTCAAAAATCTTTCATAAGCTGCTCTCGCATCATCCAACTTGTTGCGCTTCCGATGTTCACTAATTAAAGAAAGCCAAGCTTCCATATCACCTCGCGGATCCTCCTTGACACGATCTTCAAGCATACCTATCTTATCATGAGGAAGACGAGCTCTGGGAATAGATGTATTTTGCGATGTACCAACAGGGACGGGCACTTGCACCGAGGATTGTTCTATAGGTGTTCCCATGCTACTCGGGTTCACAGAAGCAGGAATAGATGAAAGTGTTTCCGTCTTGGAATCAACTTGATTCTCCATCTTGATGGGTACTTCCTGTTGAGTAATAGAGTTTTGCAATGGGGAAGGAGAGCGTTTGGGGTTATCAGAAGCTGGGAGTTGCAAATGACCAGTAGTAATTGATGGGGATTCGATATTTTCCTCATCAGAATCATCTGCAATAAATCCTCCAACAGTTTTTGGCTTGCGCACAGAAGTTTGAGAGCTTGGTCTTGAGCGGTCTTGTTCAGTTACCACTGCTGAAAGGGATGTAACGGAGGAAGGATCATAATCGTCGCCAGCGGCTAACGCGGCTGCGCCTGAAGGAGACAAAGCACGAGAAACTTGGGCATCTTGAACTGAATCTTGCTTGACATGTTCGTTGTTATCTTCTGTATTGGAAGGTAGATCACCCTCTGCGATTGCATTATCTCCATCTTCCCAAGCCGTAGCCTCTTGACCCGCCTGCAACTGATGTAAAAGAGCTATATCTGCATCTTCCTCCGCCATTTTGAAGACCGTTCCGATTATTTAAGTAGATGCGCGAGCGAAGATGATGAAGAGATGATAGATGGTAAATGGTGGAAATGGCTAGAGTTTGTTTGAAGCTTGTTAGCAGATGCGATTATGATGTATTGGAAAGGTTGTCATCGGCAAAGGTAGGGAAAGGTAAGGCTAACCTGTATGGGAAGCTAAACAAACTTGCGCAAAATCAAAGGATCGTCGCGCAACAAAGAAAGGAGTTTATCTAAATCAATTAACTATTGCGGATCTTTTGATTGTTATTGCTGGAGTTGAAAGAATCATGAAAAAGAACAACAGGATTTCGTTCCTTGTAGAGTTTAACAAGTCCAAGAGCAGTAAAAGTTGAAGTGATGGAGCTCTGACAAGGCAAAAGAAAATGAACATGGTGAGCTAACACTAATATGGTTAGCGGATATTCTCTTGAGTGGAATCGCGGTTTACGCGATTTTAATTATCCCTACGCGTTTTGATTCTGCCACTTCTTACCGTCTTGAACTAAATAGATGCATGCTACCCCATCAACCAATTTATTATCAACTCTATTCTCCTCGACTCCTGCTCTCTGCTCTCGGCTTTCTTCACTTCCTCAATATAAACACTCCCCCTGCTTACAATTTCAATACAAATTCACCAACTTCATAAGATTGCCATCTTTTGGTTAAGGCGACTGCACTGCATGTTTTGAATCTGAATTTGGAAATCCTTTAAACCTTTATAGAGACTAATCAACCTCTCTCTTTCAACATGTCTGTCGTCTCACTTCTCGGTGTTACTGTTCGCAACAATCCAGCTAAATTTGGAGATCCTTATGAGTTTGAAATCACCTTCGAGTGTCTCGAGGCATTACAAAAGGGTGAGTTCCCTTCTTTTCCCTCTTTGACCATCATCCATCCATTCTCCCAATCACTAATCTACTTATTCCTCTAGATCTTGAATGGAAATTGACCTATGTTGGTTCGGCCACATCGTATGTCTCTAGCTTCCTCAATTTTACCTTCTTCGATTTCAAAACTAACGAATGAAGTGATGAGCATGATCAAGAACTCGATTCTCTCCTCGTTGGTCCCATTCCCGTCGGCGTAAACAAATTTCTCTTCCAGGCAGATGCGCCCGATACCAAGCGAATCCCAGATGCAGAAATTCTCGGTGTTACTGTCATTCTTCTCACTTGCGCCTATGATGGTAGAGAGTTTGTTCGAGTTGGCTATTATGTCAACAACGAGTATGATTCTGAGGAATTGAACGCCGATCCACCTGCCAAGCCACTTCTTGATCGAGTCAAGAGAAATGTTCTTGCTGAGAAGCCCCGTGTCACTAGATTTGCCATCAAGTGGTGAGTCATTATACATCCTTCAGGTGATACGGCATGCTAATACTAAATTACAGGGACTCGGATGCTTCTGCTCCTGCTGAATTCCCTCCTGAACAACCTGAGGCAGACTTAGTCGCCGATGGAGAAGAATATGGTGCTGAAGAAGCTGGAGAGGAAGAAGATGAAGATGTTGATGGGGAGGAAGGTGGGCCAGTCGATCCAGACGCAATGGAACAAGATTCAGAGATGGCTGGTGTGGAAACTGAAGGCGCCATCGCGGAGGAAAGTGGTGATGAAAGTGAAGATCTCGAGGCGGAGAGTAGTGGCGAATCTGATGAGGAAGTTGAGGAAGAAGAGGTTGCCGGAGACGATGACATGGAAATGGATGGCGTTGAAAAGTCAGGTGCTGATAAATCCGGTGGCGTTGCACATCAAGTCGATGAAGTTATGGCCCACTAATTCAATACCCCATGCAAAGTTTTGATTTTAGAGTTCATTAAGCGCATTACGATAGGTTATGATTGGGAGGAAAGCAAAATTAAGATACATATATGATGAATACAGGAAGCCAATAATGATACTCTAAATAGGAATATCACATAAGCTTTCAAATGCTTTTAGTATAGCATCACAATGATGAACATTTTCGTCTGTCCTTATGAAGTTTTTTCCTACTCATACTGGGTGCAATAATGTATTCATCTTATCTCATTGTTCGCTATACGAAAGGAACTCGAAACCTTTTCTGAAATTAATACTCTAGTCTCTACGATGTTATGTCAATATCTTTATGCAACTCGGACAAGAAATCATCAACATTCCACTCCAACTGAGCGATAGCGCATCAAAGTTTCAACCCCGACATCATCATTAATTGCAATCACCTCTGCTTTATATGCCTATGAAATATTCAAAGATAGTTGAGTCTTCTCATATCATATCATATCAAAGCACACGCACACGCACACGCACAACTGCACATTTCATCATTCTCACTCAAAGGAAAATTAAAGGGAAACTACACTAACATCTTGCAGGCGAGTGTAGAAAGGGGATACTTTAGCCAATCACAAATTTAATTTGTCACGTATATCTATTCAATAGATCATGCAATTTAAACCGAGATAAGTATATTTCTAGATATATCCAGCCAGCCAGCTAGCCAGCTAGCTAATAATAAAACACAGTAACGCCATACTCCGCACCAATCTATCTATCTATCTATCAAATTCCATATCCCATATCCCAGACACAACTCCCTGCTCAACTCCCTACTCAAAACCCCCTCCCCCCGCGCTCGGAAAATAACTATCAAAGCATCCCTCCCCCCTCACTTCTTAACCCCCTTAGCAGGTAAAACCTTCCTCGTCCCACTCGAACCACTCGTATTACTCCTCTTCTCCGCACTCCCACTTCGCTCCGGACTACTAGCACTCCGCTTCTTTCCATCCTCCCTAACTCGCTCATCCTTAAATGGATCCGCGTGTTTCTTTGCTGCTGGGATGGTATCAGTGGTTTCTTTGAAGCTGACCTTTGCCTTGGAGGATCGGGATGAGCTGGATTTTTGCATCTTGAGAGTTTGGGTTGCGTTTAGGGTTGCTGCGTATGTGTATATGTAATGCTTGGAGGTTTGTTGGTATAGATATAGATATGAATTTAAGTTTTTAGATACTGTGAATAGATGCTTAGTAATTGGTAATTGGTAATGTGGTGATTTGGATGTAGTGTGAGGAGTTATTGTAGAGGAGGATGAATGGGGGTATTTATAGCTTGTTATTCACGAAGTGAGGTTGTTGTTTTAGGTCACACTTCCAACATTTTAACTAGACGGTGCTGAATAGCCACATCTATTGTAGCCGTATTTTGGGCAAAATATATCTGCAGCGGCCTATAACCTGTCGCGTAGCACACAATAAGGGCTACTATGTTTCTCACCTCATGAATGTCCTTGTAGCATTGATGTTGATGAAGTTTTAAACGGGAGATTGAGATCTGTACGTGATTCCTTCTTTCATGAACCATCTTCACTTCCCCTTCCTTCTCTAAACCTAAACTACTCATCTTACTCTCTCCCTACAATATCCTACCTGTATTTCCAATTCCATCCAATTCCATCCCTATGTACAATCAAACCCAATCAACAAAACTTCAACTCAAGCCACCTCCTAGCCGCATTCCCCACAAATCAAAGACCCTCCTTCGGACCTCCCTATATTGTTGGTAAAGCATGACATAAATATACACCCTCCATCAGACCTCGACCATGAAATTGACCCCGACAATAACCCCTCTTCGTCCTCAAACCCATCTTTTGCCTTCTCAGTTTTCTCCATATCTGTGGCTGAGTATGTGTTGGTCCAACATCCTACTTAGGTCGCTCACTCGATCTCCTGCAACCACTTATAGCTTGACATGAAACAAGACAATGCCCTTTCTACCAAAACTATGTTTTGATTTCTTTTACAACTTTACGGCGGAAAGAGATTTATGTTCCAATCTTCGATCAAGGATATACACATTGAAGTCATATCTTGAACCGAGATGGCTATTATTATGATGAGACGTCATTTGAGATGCAAAATCTAACCCACTAATCTAACGCCCAGGAACCCACACACTCGCAACATTGAATAGACACATAGTCTTTCAAGCATTCTCGAAGTATGATTCCCATACCAGGTATCCGCTAAATCCCAAGAACGCCCATCCATACATCCTATCTATTATTGCCCATACAATCTCCATCCCTTAAAACCACTTACCAGTAATTCCTCCCAGCAACATATTCCTCTTTTGTTTGTTGACATACTTGCTAACATCATCCGCCCACCCAGCACTATTCTCCTGCACCTTATCCAGATTATCACCCATAATGTTAAGTTTCTCCGTTCTCTCGTTTAGCTGTCTTGTCATATAGTCACCCCATCCCTCTTGAGTTCCACTAGGTCCTGCTCCACCACCACCAGAAGTTCGAGCTAGACGTTCTTCCTCCGCTGACGCCGCAAGCATGCGTTTACTAGGTGGACGATCGGGACCACCAATTAGGAGATCCAGATCGGTTGGTGAGACGTATTGAGTTCCTGATATCCATTGAAGATTTGATATGGTGGGACGCGGAGGAATTAATGCTTCGGGATTGAATAACTTATCCTGGCTTCTGCCGAGTGGTAGTCCGGTTCCCCATACATTAACCATTGCAATCTCACTTGGGCCTGTCCAACCTAGAATATCCCCAGAAGGCGTCACGACACTGTTTGAAGAACGAGTCTTGTCCAGCATGTCAAGCTTGGACATGCCGATTTCTTTCAATGCTGGTAGGGAGTAAGCGCGGGTTGTACCATCACCAAAAACGCCAACGAGTGCGAAACCATGAGGTTCGAATTCCGTGACAGCAGCGGAATCACAAAAAACATCGTCGAAGGTTTTATGAGCACCTTTGGCGCTGGAAGGTTTGAAGATACGGGCTTCAGTTTGGGTCACTGTAAAACTATTAGTACCATGATGTGGAATGTTGAATCAAGGATTTAGCAAATGAAGGAATGACGATAGGTATGGCAAGCTTCTGACCTCCTCCCATACGAAAGAAGGTTAGTAGCAGCACACAGTCAGGGTTATCTTACCAACTACAAGGGCACCATTAGTTTGCTGTCCACTGCGAAGCGCAGCTACTGTAGGCCCAGTTGCCGATGCAGGTTTTCCAGTTTCAGCCACAATTGGCGTAATTGAAATTACCTTGTCGGAACAAGCTGTCACTCCTGCAAATTGAGCTGTATATCCACCATTCTGCTGTGGTAGAATTTTGAATGTGGTGACTTTACCATTGTTTGTTCCTACGAAACAAGCAATGCTAGAGTATTTATCATCATCTAGCGTCATAACGCCAAATTCAATACACACAGGCCACTCAGATCTGGCAGATGTTTGGCTACTTCCCTTTCTCATGAAACTACTTCTTTTATCTTGCTTGATGAAGTCACTCATTGCGGCGCTGAAAATGACAGATGGTCCTCGGAGATCTATGATTGAGAAAAGTCCACCTTCAGATCCCACTCCTACGAATCCAACATCTGACATTCGTGTCGCACTTATGGATCCCTGCGGGATATCATAGAGAATGAATGGTTGTAGACCTTCTTTGAGAGATGGCTCAGCACGAATAGAGATATCTGTGATACCACCACGTTGAGTCTCATTTGGAGGCTGCTCGCTACCGTAAGCTCTGTTGCCGCCCCATCTATAAACTACCACTTCACCAGCAGTCGTGCCAACGCATAACTCTCCAGTAGCTGAAGCCATATTAATTGTAGAGATATTGACATCTTCGAAACGTGCGACTGCTCTGGCGATATCGACTTGTAGTGAAGTAGAGTTTTCCAATTCATCTCCATGGCCAGCGTCCCAAATTCTGATTGTGCCATCTCCGTGAGCCGTCTGAATGATATTCCGTGCTTCATATCTCCGTAGGTGTTTCACTCCTTCTGCACCCCCTTTCAGAATCGGTGGACCCATAGCACGAGTTTCTGTCATGCCAAGCCATCGACCTCTATCAACGGCAGATACTGCCATGAAATTGACAAACGGATGGACAAAGGAAAGGGAGGGATGAAGTTGGTTTGTAGGAGAGACAGGATGACCACTAGGGAAGCTTAATGTGACTAATTCACCCGATGTGAGAAGTGCAATAATGGCAATAGGGTCTTGAGCTCCGGCAAAATGTGGAGAAGCACGAGGAATGAGACAAAAATCTGCAATGTCTGCCCCGGTAGGAGTTGGAAGGAAATGTTGACGTTTTGCATTAAAGTGATCAGTCAAGACTTGCCAAGTTGACGTCGCATAAACAGGAGTTACACCCAACTCCATAAATGTCATACCTTTGGTAGGTGTCGTGGTTGGGACCCCTCCAGCCACAAGGAGACCAGTATCATCCGGGTTTTCTTTGCAGCACCAAGCTATTTTTGCAAAGTCTTCCTTGAGGGAGAACGTACCGAGCGAGGTGCCAGAACCTTGCGGCTGAGATCCAGGTACGTTCACATGTGTATCTTGTAGAGTCCGAGCCATCACAATTCTTCCGTCTTTTGGATCCCAAAATACAATGCTTGCATCATCATGCGCTGTAGCAATGAAAGTTCCAGTGGGATGCCATAGAGCTTGTGTAAGGCGTGGTTGTCTAGATGCATTCTTTCCCAAAGGATCTCCATTCCCACCAGGAGCTCCGGCTGGAACTTCGTATTGGAAGTATTTGACGGGTTTGTTCTGTTTAAATGAGTATATCACAGCTCCCTCGGTATATCCTATCAATAACTGCCCAATATCTCTAGGATGTAATTGTAAAGATACACAGCTCAACAACCTCGATCTTGGATTCTTTTCGCGCCAGAAATTCGGAAGTCGTAAAGGCGCAAGCTTCTCCCTATCCAAGTCGTAGCATATAATATCTCCCGTTTGTAATCCAATCAAACACCAATCTAGCATAGGATCCGTCACAAGGGTAGTCACAATTCCTGGCGGGGAGTAAGCTGCCAACTTCTTTGCTGTTGCTAAATCCCATACTATAACTTCGTTCTTCGAATCCAAACTAATAAGTCTGTCGGCGCAAAATTGTAGAGTTTTAGCTGATGCTCGACGGGGTAATGTAAGCTTTGCTTGTACTCTCTTCTGACCAAAGATGTAAATTTGTCCGCTTCCAAAGGTTGTCTCGTTCGTTCCGACAGCAAGTAAAGATTGTACTGGATCATATGCGAGAGAACTAAGAAGTGTGGAAGTTAGCTGACCTCGAATCCCTTAATTGGTTACACAGTAGCAGAGTAGCAGAGTTAACATACCCTATTTGCGAATTGATCCCAAAACGATCCAAATCATCCGGCGCAAACAAGCCTGGCAAGATACCGGCAGATAGATCATTTTGTATACCAGCTTGTTTTCCACGTAAAAAGCCTGCCATTTTCTTCTGACAGATAGATGGTGGAAATGCTAATCTTGTTGGTATTATGTTTTGGTGTTGATGTTGGTTAACCAGGAGGATCAATGTTGGTGGAATACTTTGAACCTTGAAACTGTTTTATTTGCGTCATCTGAAGGAACCTACGTGGTATTTCTTGGCTATGAATAATAAAATAGATATTCAGTGGTTCGTTACACATGCAGAAGAAATCAACATCACAATCAATTATTATTATATCTTCCAACATGATTACAGATCTGGGGTAAATTTTTAGATTACCCCTTACCCAGTGTGGGTGCATGGGCTATGAAATCAAGATGTGACATAAGGTTGCTAACTACTGTACAAACGTTGGCTTCGTAGGTCGGTATAGTCCAAGCCACCAATTAAAGAACAGACTAGTAAACATTGAGCGGCTCACAGGTATTTAGAAAATAGCCACGGACATGCAAGACGTATGTAGACCACCATGTTCATCATCTCTTGCTCACGTTTCCTCATGGTCGAGGTTGTCCTTGTTCCCACCCCCAAATCTCCCAGTACCCTTGCCATGCACCCCGTATATTGGCATCCCTTTTCTGTAACCTCAACATACCTTCTTTCATCAGAGCAGGAAGCTCCATCTCCAATTCTTCTCGCCGCACTCCTGCCTTGATCAACTCTTGTGTTAAGTCGATTTGTTTTTTGATTTGCGCAACAGGATTGATATAGTATGGTGGTGGAAGGATTGAATCCGCGGCTCGTTTCTCTACTGCTGCTTGATCGCAATCTTTGCAACGAGGTAATTTGAGATCACAATTGAGGGAGGGTCTGATGCGAGGGAATTTGAGAGCTATGTATGCGAATGCAGGAGGCATTATGAGAGGATGGTCGCAGGCGGGACATGCAGACATATTGTTCTGTAGGTGAGCTCTCGGAAGTAGACTCGACAGTGACTATAGGTGAGTGTGATCCAAGGATAATTGAAATGTATAGCAAGTAGTCACGATTAAAAGATTGATTTGTATCTTCACGACAGTTCAATTTTACCTTCTTTACCTCACTTGAACAAAGGGCTCCCATCGCAGTTATGGAACTGGATCTGGCACCCATGGTTGGAAATTTCGGAAAAATCTGCTGCGAGCATCCTTTGTCCGTTTTGGTGTGGCTGAAAGCAAGCGGACCGCAACACAACCATAAAAGCATAAGCTAACCCCCACAGGCAAAATCGCACAATCAGTCGCCAATCCAATATTAATGCCATTGGTTTCGGGAAGGATAAAGAAAAGTAAGCAGAGTAGTTGTAAATGTCCCGTTTTTTATATTTCTCCATGACCCAACGCATTCTCATGCCACAGGATGGAGGGTAAGTAAACGAAAAGATTCTCTTCTATCCTGCAATTTCCCCTCCAAGATCCCGCCATTGAAAGACAAAAGACCAGAGTGAATATTGAGGAATCAGTTTTAGTTTTATGAAGAGAAAAAGAAGAAGAGGAACAGAGGATGGAGATTGAAATTGTCTTGTACTCGAAATTTTTATCAATCATGTGATCTAAGCGACTGTGATGTTGAGCTAGTATGATCTTAGCTTAGTAAGGGTAGACTGATGGACTTTTCGATCAGGTTAAGTCTAAGTGGGTAATGGTAATCGGTCAGTAAAGCCATTATTAATAATGATTTATCTTCTGCGTATTCTAATTGGTTGAAATCTACACTTACGCTACTCGAGTACGCTGAGCTAAGAGACGGCGGGGTTGTACTGATATTACTCTGTAGTAGGATTAAATGTGCCCCGCACTAAATTCAAATTGACATCTTCTGAATGGATTAAAGGTTCAAAGTATAATCAGGCACCATCCTTTTTCTACACATCGTCCTTAATATCACAACAAATTCCAAAGCAAACACCATCAAATCAAAAATAATCAATCTTTTTGGTTATCTCGATACAATTCAAACAACATGGCACCAGGAGGACCAGCAGCCGGACGTGGCAGAGGTGGAAAGTTTAAGAAGTTCACTCGTGGGGGTAAGAATACTCTTGTCACAAGATTACATTTGTAAAGATGCTAATTTGAACTCTTCAACAGGTGGTAAACACTTCTCTCGTGATCTTAGACCTCTCGATGCCAATGGAAACGAAATCCGCGAAAAGAATGCCGATGAATCATCCTCAGAAGAAGAAGAGGACTCAGAAGAGGAATCCTCCGAAGAAGAGGAAGAAGAGAAGCCAGAGATGACCCGTGAACAACGTCGCGCTGCTGCCAAGGCGAAGAAGGAAGCTGCTATCAAGAAGAAGAACCAGAAGGTCGCACAAGTTGGAGATCTCCCTACCGATAGCGAAGAGGAGAGTGAGGATGACGATATGCCTGTCAACCCCAACCATAGCAAGGCTGCTAGAAACCAAGCCAAGGCCCCACCAAAGACTGTCGATGAAGTTGCAGGAGATGTTGCAAAGATGAGCGTCAGCAAGAAGCCACAAGAGTTGAGTCGCAAAGAAAGAGAAGCAATTGAAGCACAAAAGAAAAAAGAAGCATACCAAAGATTACATCTTGCAGGAAAGACTGATGAAGCTCAAGCTGATCTTGCAAGATTGGCAAAGGTCAGAGAGGAGAGACGCTTGGCAGCGGAACGCAAGGCCGTACGTATTATTTATGTCTGTTCTTGTTTGAAATTAAACTAACGTCACGTAGGCCGAGGAAGAAGAACGTAAGGAGCAGGAGCAAGCAAAGTCGGAGCAATTGGCGCGGGAACAGAGGAGAAGAGAAGCCGCTATGGGACCTGCAGCTAAAGGAAAGAAGGGAAAGAAATAAGGGGTTTTCCATAGGATCAGACTTAGTCTTCTGGGTTTGGTGATGAAGGCTTCTAGAATACATATCCAGGCATATACAAGCCTTGGCGTGGCGTTATTCATTTCCCTTTTGTATTGCTTGTTAAGTATCAATCTAGAAAGCGTTACATATTCTAATACCTGTGCATCTACTCCGTCTCGGTCTCTGTTTACTGTTGTGTCTAGTCGATTATCATACCATGCTTGCGAAACATCAATTGTAGAAGGGAGGAAGAGAGGCATTGCCAGTGCCAAGCAAGACTACTGTTTCAACTCATAATGTGATTTCAACAACAAAACAAACCCCAATTGAAAGCCTTGGGGGTATACCATATAGATCAGGTCAATCCAGCACAATTAGAATTACCTCAAGCAGGTATTGAAAGGGTACCCAGTAGTTATATCACCCCCTATTCAAAGTCATGCTCAATCTCACCTCACACTACCTTGCCATTTCATAATCACCTTCAGCCAAGACAGTATATAACAACATCATACTATAGATAAAATAAAATAAAATAACATATAATCGAAGGCATGGCGCAGTGGCTAGCGTATCTGATTCCAGCTTGTATAATCTAGAGTCCAGATGGTCCTGGGTTCAACCCCCAGTGTCTTCCTGAGTTCGGTATTTTTGAACGGTTTTATTCTTTTTGGAGTTATGGATGGGGAATGGGATTGAGATATCATTTTGGGGCTCTATGATTATATAGAATAGAGACGCTTGTTAATACGGAAGAGATTTAGATGGAATTACCTTGTTTGCTTGATGGTTTGGTCTGTAGGTAGAAAGTTAGGTGGGACGAAAGTTTGTTTGTTTGCTTTTGTTGCGTGGGACGGCGTGGAACAAGAAAAGATGCAAATATGTGTATGACTGCTTCTTGTACATTTCTTTGCTTTGTTGAAAGCTTTCAAATAGTTTCTCTATATCCGAGTCCGACTCTGCAGTGGCTTCTGATATCACGAGCATCTCAATCCATTATGGTTTTCTGTATATTCGAGTTTGAATTCATTGTATCCCTTTTTATATCTTAGCAGGAATTGAGAGTAGTCTTTGAAGCATTCAAGGAACATTACCATGTCCATTTACGCAGACTATCAGATTTATCCATGAGGTGAGTTGATATCCTGTCATCCTATGCCCATCTCAAACCCCGCTCGGAATTCTATTTCCGCCTCGAAATATCGAAAATAATCTCAATTCCTCCAAAATCCTGCCACAAATTACGTTCAAAAACCCATATTCAGATTTCTGCTCCCAAACCTGATATTGATCTTTTCAGAGTTACTTATGACACAGGTGTCCAGCGACCATGAAGGCGAAGAGCTCGCAAGTTGTACCAGATACAATTAACTAGCAGCGCGATTTTTGGAATCCTTTGGAGATTTTACGCCCCTCGGTTTGACATGGTTATTTTTGTCGAAAGTCTCGGAAAATAATCTCGTTGCATCAACGTGCTTAGATGTCTGATGATCCGAAGGGCATTTCTCAGGTGAATGGTGGAAAGCTATGCACAAATGGGAAGGGATAGATGGGTGAGTCGCTGGAGAAAAAGCTACGGTCAAGCGAAGGCGTGTTGTTAACGATGTCACACAGTGTGGGTGGAGTACGTGACCATAGATCATGGTCAAGACTGGGGACTTATCTCCTCAAGGATGTTCTCTCTGCAGATGAATGAAAAAGTGAGTGGGAAGAATTTTATCTGCCCTGAATCCAGAGTGCTTTCCCATATGGAATTTGCGCCAAAGGCTTGGAAAGAGGGAGTAACAAAAGTGTGCATTGAGGGACAATGGCCATCAAAGAATTTCGCGAGCTTTGAAACGACAGATGTGTTGCACGGCTAAGATATTAGCTTGCCCATGTATAACCCTCTAGCAACTATGCTAAGAGGAAATAATAGGTATGCTAGAGCGCATTTCATAGTACCTAAGGTATAATTGACCTCGATTATGATGATCCTCAAGTGGAGGTCATCACATCTTACACTCTGCGGTAAGAAACCGGAAATCAGTGCCAACAGCGTTTCCACCCCACAATCATGATGATGAATGGCCATTGAGACTCATAGGTACACGATTTTCCTCGATTTCAAATGCACCGAAACATATCGCACATCATTTTAGTCACACTTTATTGTTTAGATTTACTGATACAAGCAACAGTGTGCTTTAGCGATCCTGTTTATTTGAGCCAAGTCCCTGTCCGTCAGCAAATATCGGGGCGTCGTTTTGTGGGCCAATGAAATGCGCTTTCATGCAGCCCGATGTGGTTAGCATGAACCAAAGGTACAACACTCTTCGAGGCTGAAATAAGAACGCCATTCCTCACTTCATAAGGAGTCGCAAGTTTCAAGCACATTAGGACGAACTCCATTGCGTTATGTTCATGATCAATTCGTAATTTTATTCGAATTTTTCGTTTTCTGATGCAGTGCGTTTTGTGCTTCCCCTATTACAGCTTATGCCCTACAGCTTCGTGTGAAACATCCAAATTCTCGAAATTTGACTTGTATTTCCATCGTGGCGTTGTAAGCTACGAGCGTTTTCAGGCGACCCATTGCCTTCAAATCGGGTTTCAAGAAGCGGCCTGTCTGATTCATCATTAGACTCGAGCAGCGGCTAGCCCTGCCAGTTTCGGTTGAATTAACAGAAGCAGCTTAAGGAGTGAAGTCTCCTCCTGCGTTCCCCTTCGATCCTCGTCCATTATTTCTTCGTTCGAACTCAATTCATTGGAGATTCCCCATGTGATATTTAAATGCCTGGTAAGCGCCTCTATATTTATAGTCGTATGTCTTCAATGGTTAACATTCATATGCTGATGACTGAAGACATGAATGAGCCGTGCAACCTTGAGTTTTATAGGAAGGTCATAGGGTTTCAGAATGATTTCACCAGGTAAGGAATCCGGCGATATTGGTCGTTCACAGCAAATTACGGGTCAATCCCTCGCCCCTAGTTGGAATATGGAATATGAATATCAACAAGGTTGTGCGACAGTCTTCCCGCTACACTGCTGCTAATATTTTTTGAGCCTATGATTGAAAGTCCGACGGCATAGCTTGGATACAATGGAATTGCCGGCTCTGGAACTATTTCAATACAAAATAGATCACATTGGACTAATCCAGCGCAGAACCGCAGCATCAATTTTCAGGAGTACTCTTGGCCGCAGATACATCCTTAGGTGAAGGAGGTAACGCCCACAACATCCAGCTACTATGTGGCCTCGTTCTGAAATGAATATGTTCACTCTGAGATAGGTCATCGCAAGAAATTCAAAGTCTTACCAGTGGAGTGTAAACGGGGGTGTTTGTCAAGTTTCCAGAGCGAGCATGGGCTAAATCAAGTTACGAAAAGCTTCAGAAACTTACGCATCAGCAGATATAACCCCTCAACAGGAAATACCTATGATCCCACACGAGACTCCTCTTCCAGACATGCCTCTTTTGAAGGATCTGGTCGCACTGGACCTGTAACCTCTCTGGTACGCATGGGCATGAAAGCTATCAGAAAGATTGGATGTGCATGTTGGAGATGCAAAATCGTGGGTGGAAAAGTTAGCTCCATGTTCATTGTTTTGTGTCTTCTCAACTGCAAAATTCCTGAAAGTCGCTAGTGTACTGAAAAGGATCCTTGCCATACTTGCTCCAAACGAGGCAAGGCTACGTAGAGCTGAATCGCTTGCAAGCGTTCTTTCAGAGAAGATGAAGCCTTTCAACCTTGGTCCGAAATCACACACACAATTGTCATCATTGGCGTAAGGGCTCAGGGCGGCAAGGAATCAGCTGCGGGAAATGCGCAAGCAGTGACACAGAAATGATGAGCCCTATTTCGGCGGAAGGCTGAAGTGACTCACATGCCGCAAGAAGGCAGGACAATGTAATCAATGTCACCGAAGCAGAGAATGCAGTCACTGAGTTTAGTTCTGCTATTCGTTCGCTCGGACAAAACACGTTCCGTGAACTTTCGGACTGCCATCCCACCCCACATTGGATACAAGAAGTATGTGCCGCAAGGTCAGCAACCCGGTGAAAATGAGGCTTACACACAGCTCTGCGACGGGAAGAATGTGAGTAATTTGGTATCCTCAATCACTCGGTCTATTGAGCAATCATTGAAGGTCTTCATTGAAAAAAATAAAATTTGTGCAGCAAGACGTAGTGGCTATCAGTCTCTTATAGTCTGGCTACTCAGGGTTTCGTTTGAGAGATTTCGAAGATAGCACCTAGTAATGCGTTTGTTTATAGCTACTTCTGAGACTAGGATCCATTTGTGCAAGCGTTGGTAACATACGAGTGGTGTAAAAGGCGCAAGTTTGTGTTTATTATCTTTCGGAAGTAACTTTGGCACACTAAAACGTTTGACAGATAAAGTGTGGAGGGTCCAAACCATCTTGCCAAACTTACCAAAATTTGCAGCGCCGATGTATTTACTGCATAGGACCAATGAATCAAGTATTGAAGATCATGGAGCTGAAAGGTTATCAGTCCAATAGGCTCAATTGCAGTCTCCCGGATCTGGTAATTCAGGAGAATATTTACGGCATTTTGTTTCAGGACGATGAATTGCCGTCTATCACTCATGCAGGAAGAAAGAATGAACATGAAACATCTCGCACTCGATACATGGAAACCGCAACTGGGTGAACCAATTGAGCAGACGACCTTGGAAAGTTTTTTTTCAAGCATCTGCCAGACTTATGAAAGGCACCAAGATGTGATACAGGGACTAGGAAACCAAGCGATGGCAAGCCAAACGAGTTCCACTATTTGTTTCCAGCCATTACACTCGCTAAGGTGTCTCCTCCATTCACCCGCACATAATGATGACATCCAGCTACAGCACCTGGATGAACTCTCGAGAGTTTCGCCAATGATTTACACTAATCGCCTCATCTCAATAAGGATATCTAGTCTTTTGATTCTTGTTGACCATTTTTATGTTTTGCGAAACTCCATCGAGGAGGATTTTAGAGCCAGGACCGAGGAACTTTGATAACACTTGCTCTTGTTCCCACAAAGTCATGACCTTGGGCATCACAGCGACTATTTTGGTGACCATATCAGAGATAATTGCTTTACAACTAGAGTCATCAGGTTCCTTTCGAGGGCGAAAACACAGTATACCACAATCGCATGCACATTTGTCTGTGTCAAAGCGAGGGAGTATATAACATATGTCAAAGATGACTTCCGCATTGGAGATTGAGTAGTAAAAGAAAGATGGCACATCTTATTCTCATCCCTTCAACATCATCTGAAAAAACAACCGAGTCGATCCAACCGAAGTATTACCGAAGAATATAATTTTTCGGGCGGCCACGTGCACATATCCCAGCAATTCTGCAGAAATTCTGCGTTGGCAATACCCAATTACTTTTGATCTTCAGAACCCTTGTTATATCGATAAGAAATTCACCGCCACTTTTGAAGTTAGAGGTTGCCGTTGCTTGATAGGCAAAAATAGTATCCAGAGATGCATACGGAAAAATGCCAGCTCATGCTTCTAATCCAATGAGGTGTTAGCGGGCTCTGAAACAGCCCGTTTGAAGATGAAAAGGTTCGCGGCTCTATTGAGGCGCAGCTAAGCATTCGATGGTATTGGCAAGGGCTGGATCTCGAAATTTGTCGGTCCAGCCGTTTCTCTTTCTTTTCACATATTCTCTTACACAATCACATCCAACTGTCCTCCAGAAATGTCGAACATTAGCACTGAGGAATTACTGAAGCGACTTGATGACCAACATCAAGCTTACCTTGAGACATTTAGGCTTGTCCATGAAGCCTTGAATAATAATGTTATCAGTGCGAGTACTGTCATTGCAGCAACACCGGGTCCCAGTTCCATTCGCACTTTTACGAAACGACGAAGAAGATCTACCAAGGACGATGGTGACATACCAGAAATACGACCATCAACACTTCACAGCTCTGTCTTGTCAGGAGATAGTGACGATAGTGATGACGATGACGAATTATATGTTCAGACACCGCTCAACTCATTTCAATATGGTGAGGAACAGTTACGAAAGCATTTCAGATCTTACAACTTCACGGATGCTGGACACACCATTCTAGAAACTGTGATTACGAAGAATGGAAGACTTCTAGACCCTGTTCTGTTCCCGGATTATCATAGAGCCGATCGATTTCATAACTCCCACTATTCTGTGTTTGATGTCGGAAAAGACGGAGCTCCTTTATCGAGAAAAGATGTAGTCAAACCTGGTACCACTAAGATTGATTCCGCTATATGGCAAGCGATTAAGGTGAGCCAATGTACCAACTTGAAGGTTCTCAGCAGCTAAGATATTGAGCGTAGGATTTGAATAACGATCCCGAATCACTTCGGCCAGCTGTTGGTAGGATAACGTGAGTCTTGGTGCCGCTTCCCAAGCCGGATATCATTGTAACTGACTGACACCCGCAAAGAATCGTTCGAGAGCCATCTCCTGTCATATTCGGCGCCCTGCATCTCACATTGAATAAAACTTTCGACATGGATGAATTATTCAATTATCTAGTCTCTGGCGAAGGTACATCTGTATGTGTTTAAACAACCAGTTTTCTTCTCCTGCTTACATGCTAGGCCAATATAATGCGACGTCCATTCTCCGTTGACAGCCGGCAACAAAAGTCTTTTGTTTTCAACTTTGAATACTGGACAATCGTGGGGGAAGAGTGTCAACCAATGCCGTGGCAACTAGCTGATAAAAGACCGAGTACTTCAAAGGACCATATTCCAATATCGAGATGCAATTCAGTCGTGGCTCTCTCCTTATCTGGTGAACCAATCCGAAAATTGAGAAATCCCGCTAGGCGTGCTAGGACAGACTATGGGTATGTCTATGATCCATGGGCAGCATGGCATGTTCTCAACATACAATGTTATCCCGACCATCGCCATACTATGGATGTTCATGATTCAACGAAACATTATGTCAATGGACCAGAAGCATTCCTTCATACTCTTCTGTCAGAATTCAAAGATGCCGAAAAGAGATTCGAGGCAATATATATGAAAATTAGCAAGCTTGTGTCACCACCAGTAAGTTAGGATTTAGATTTCGAAAAATATCAACTTATACTGATCAAACCTACAGGCCGATTTTATGTTTGATGGTGAACTTAGAGATAAGTTACTTTTCGAAGATGAGGAATTTACCTACTCCCGCCGTTATTTCTGGGCCTATCAAACACTTGGTCTATTAAAGAACGGACTAAAAACCATAATGGATAGCTACGAAGATACTTTTACCGAAGATGTTTGGGAAGGAAAACACAAAACACTATGGCCGATGTTAGATCCGGACTCTCACCGGAATAAATACTGGCAAAAACGTATGCAGAAACTAAAGCTAGATTTCGATAAGCAGATGGCTAATCTCTTCAAACTTTACGAAGAAACGGATGAGAAGATGAAGGAGATTAGAACATTGAGGGATCAACTCTTCTCGGGTACAAGTGTTTTGGAAAGTAGGAAAAGTGTGGAGATGGCCGCAGTGACAATATTACAAGGTCACAATATTAAACTATTGACTATGGTTTCAATATTCTTCCTTCCACTTACATTTGTAACGTCTGTCTATGGTATGACAAATATGAGCACTGTTCAGAATTTCACTCCATTTGGAATAACGATGGTAACTGTTTGCGTTCCATTTTTCTTCTTAGTTGGAGCACTAAACACAACTAGTGGGATGCAGTTCTGGAGAGTAAGATGGTATAGATTTTTGGGATGGTTTGGACAACAAGGCATTCACTCATCGTCTTCATCTTCAGCAACAAAGCAAAATTCATCACTGATGGGAGGTATGTATATCCCGAATGAGTAGTAACGAGCTTACCACTGACGCTAACAACTTTAAAGACCCCACTCAACCCAATCCAGTTAGCAGTGCGAGCGCCGTAACAATTGCCAATGATAAAGACAAACCTCTACCATATACATACTCAATCACTACAGCACAATCTCTTGCAGCTCGTAAGGAACTTACTTCAAACCTTGGTCATGATTCCCCACCAAAGTCACCGTTTGCGCCGTCAACCACACCTTCTGGTATGAATTCCATTCCAGAGCATTCAGTCACAATGCCCATGAATTCGCATACACCTCCACCTAGAGCGAAATATACATCAATATCGTCAATTGATACGATTACAGCCAAGACAGGTCCGAGACCTAGTTTAACGAGAAGTGCGAGTTGGTGGGATATGGTTTTAAAAAAGGGAAAGAAAACCATCAGTGACAAAGGGAAGGACTTCGGTGGGGTCTGAGAAGCGGGGTAATCTGGGTAAATGAGGGGTATAATTTGGGGTTGCCAAAGATAGAGTATATATGAAAGTTTGTTATTGCATGTAAAGCTTTTGCAAGCTTGTCGTTGGAAATATTACGAGTTCCCTGAGGGCCAGGTTAATACTCTTTGTGCTCATTAGGATGAATATAAGGAGCAAGTTGATACACATATAGTCACAACAGCCCAAAAATCATATCCCTGATGATAGGCGAACATGAAAGTGTCTGCGCCATGGCTGGTCATTTTATTTTTGAATAGGAATATCGGATTGGCATTGGTATATTGTAAGTTTGCTGTTGATTCATTGCGGGATTGTCAATAGGTTACAGCTCACATTTGTTTTTGAGTCGAGGGTTAGCCAATTTTGGAGAAACAAATGTATTATTATCCAATTTAGTTTACACGATGATGTGTATAAGTCGAATATAGGGTATCAATTCAGATGCATCAGAGAAAGGGCATCAGAGAAACGAACAAAAACGCCCAGGTGGAAACTTAATGCATGACATAGTGTCTGGTTAGAGCGGTGTTGGAACGAGGAAAATTGGCAAGAGATGTATTGGAGAGACCCTGAGAGATGGATGAATTATGGAATAATGCAAGTAAAGTGGGAGTAAAAGCATAAGCTAAAGTGGAGGCATGATTTAAATTGCATGTGGAATCCGTCCATAAAGGAAAAGAATTTCTTTATAACTCTAATTCTTTTTACACACGGTACAATCCAAAGGTCCAAGGTCCATCTATCATGCAGTGCCGGGAGCAGATCCACAATTTTCGCTAACCCCTCTCTGCACAATTCGTGGGTGCACACATACATAAAACGCACTTTAGAGAGTCATAACTCTATTCACATTGTGTAACTTCATTTGAATGATTTGATAAGCATCGCAATATATGAGCAAGTATTGACTAGTATATTTCATTCAAACCTCACCAGTAATCCACTTGGTTCCTTATGTGTCTGAAGCCTTGTATTGAAGAACAAATCCCGAATCCACTTATCAACTAACTACCGAGCCCTATTAACCTCCACCACTGCCATGTGCTATCCTCCATTAACCATAATCCTATCCTATCGCTCACAACTGCCACCCTAATGCTAATAAGCCATAAAATTTCTTAACGACGAGAACCCCACCAGCCCATAGCGGATTTGCCATTTTCTTTTTCATTATCCACTGCCTGCTCAAGAGGAGCGATATTCTGGGTAATACTGGTTGCAGCACCAACATATACTGGCACAGCGGGAATAGATCCAGGTTCATGCCAAAGGCTCATCATGAAATTGCAATATTTGCATGGGCGGACAGCAGAAACAGATCCGTATTGAGAGGTCTTGCACGATAGGCAGTACCAGATGTTAGTTACCCCCATGATACTTGATGTCTGAAGTTTTTGTGTTTTTTTTTGAGATTTGAGTTAGGTCTCTAGACCCGAAATTGTTTGTGTTTAGTGTCGGGGTCGGGGCTGAGTTTATGTTTTAGATGTTTTGTATTGAGATTTGGAAAGGAATTAGAGAGATCGTGGACTGTCTGTTAAATAGCTGTTTGATGCTGGAGATTTGACTAATCGGGGATTTTCAGCAAGTGTTATTGGAACTGGAGTATTTTGTTTGAGCATAAATCTGAACTACTATGTCCCATTCAGCTTGTAGCATCACCTGGAGCACCTTGTTGGGCCTATAGAATAACTTTCTATGACCATTCACAAAGCAGCATATGAAATTTCACTAGTACATTCACAGCTTTAAGGGTCGTTTTGAACATCCGACGAGGTAAAAATGAATCAAATTCTTGCATCAAAGACCTTGCTTCATTTCATACAGTTATTGGCACGAAAGAGCAGGTCTTCTCAAGAAATTCAACCAAAATTACTGGGATGTGGTGTATGGGGGTCGATTTACTAAAACTCCCATTATCCCAATGGACCTCATCCTGAATCTCCTGGCATTTGATGAGAAGTCATGTATTAATCACTATTTTACATATTTTGACAGAGGATATGTTCAGAGCATAGAAATACGAACTGCAATTGGGTACTTTGCTTTCTACATAGCCTCACCAGCGGCTATCTTTTAAATCGTCATTTACTGACTTTGATGCTAGCATTAAGTGGGAAAATCACATACCCACAGCAAAGTTCCAAGTATGAGCTATTGAAGCAGAGAAGTATCGGCCTCAGTCTCATGTGAAGGATGCGACGTTCTAATCAAGAAGGCCGGGATGAGCTTTTGCTACCGGGTTCTTCGGTAAGACAAGAAAGAATGCATAAACATCTCAGTGAGACAATCCAAAGACTTTGATACCAGGTGAGGGATGGGTAGTAGTGGAAAGTGGAAATGATAAGATGCTTGTATGGTGAGAAGGGTCGCCGTGGTTTCATTGAGCGTCAATTTATATACGGGCTGGAAATTAGTGGCATGTAGTAAAGTTTTGATGGTTTGATGGTATTGAAGGTGGTTGAAAAAATGGTAGGAGATCTACATAAATCTAACCACAAATGTCAAAACACGAAGGAGAAGTAGTGAACAAACTCTCTGAGTTTTTCTCAAGATGAATGAAGCATTACAATGAACTCAGAAAGCTATGGTCAGAACATGTACATGGTGAAGGTACGTGGTATAGTAAACATAGTGTTGCGATACCAGTGAATCGCTAGCGTGGGATGCGATGATTCAACACCTGTACGTGGTGCATCCTACGAACCTGTAATTTTTCTTACAGAGCCAAGATTGAATCAGGCTGAAGCTGGGCAAAGGTCGTGCTTTAAAAAGGAGCGGTACTGGGAGTGAAGGTATCGTGAATTTGGCCCGGAACAGAGGACTATCAGTCGAACGGAGATGAAAACTACCCGACAATCAACGAAACAACGACGGATTTCGAAGCGGAACCACCTTTACGAATCTGCAATGGGATGCAGAGCCTGAGAATTGCTTTAAGGAGCATTTCAAAGCGGATTGCCTCTACGAATCTGTGTGGGAGCAGAGCCTGAGAAGGAAAGCGTTGTGCCGGTGATTGACAGGGCACCTCTGGGGCGCTAGTGTGCAGAATTTTCACGACCCAATAATGCGTACAATCTGCGGGTATACCGGATTGGAAGTTTATAGGTGGTTAAGGGGAGTAATCGAGAATGTATAAAGGTTGTGGTAGAGTCTTATTGAGGCCAACGGAGGTATGGGTGAATTAGGGATGGAGGGACGCTTTTGGCACTTTGCTCTACGAATGTACAAGAGCGGTATCATGGCGGCAGAGGAACTCTCGAACGAGGGGGATGCTTTTAGCAAGATTCACTCTTCTGCGAAGCATTCGGCAGACATCACGGCAGCGGAATAACACTCAGACTCATAAAGAATATCCGTATATTCAAATTTTACAGTTTATATTTCCTGCGCAGTTGTTTTCCTTATTTGAAATAGATTCTCGGGTGTAATTTTGCCAGGCCATGGATCTGCTCCTTGAGGCTAGAGACTACTCGTCTTTATATTTTTGATAGTAAAAGGAAAACAACAGTAGCAATGATGAGATGATTTACAGTGAAGACTCCAAGTGATTTCTTAATTCTTCTTGCTCATATACTGTATTGTTATTCATAATCGGAGTATGTCAAGTACATGGATTAGATGAGTCCAAGCAATTTACACTTGGCGGCCAATCCAGAAAATCAACAAAAATTCTTACACTACGTCCTGAGACTATTTCTACACGCAAACAACTCCCTCGCATCGTCTTAACAATATGGGGCTCATCTCCTAATCTTCAATACTCCTCGCTTAACAGTCAGCTCGGGCTATTTTTCTCCTGATAAATCAGGCCGTCATCCTCTAGCCGTGACCATGCGAAAAGCATGCTTATGTTTGAGTGTGTGGGCTCTCCCCTCGGCCGAAAAGAGCTTCTTAGAAGCGTATACAATTCATATCATCCCGGTAAAAAGAACTCGGAATTAAGTTCACGCCAAATAACTTGCGTCTTTAAATGATACGCTTAGCCGTACTGCTTCTCAGGCCACTGCTCTGTATAAATACAGAATACAGATGAGTCTATATGTTGACCTCCTGGGATCTTGGCAGCATATGCATATATATTGCATGATGCATATAAGGAGCAAACAAAACTCAACTTTTAATTCATTCTTTCCTTTTTGGTATACTGTTTGTTTGCTTTCAATATTTTGATTTCAAAGCACTTTAATTCCGAAGGCTGAATACCTAACCTGATTCCTTCATTTTTTGAATATATACTCGCAGCTTAACTGCTTAGCTAGAGAATCAATCAATTCAATCTGATACTCTTTCTGGTCTCAAGAAACCCAATACTTTATTATTGTCTTCTTCCCTACTTTACTCAATTGCCTCAATTGTATCAATTTACTTTTTCCTGATTCATTCTTTCCACTCTGATTTCTTCACCCCTATATATCCTCTAATGACAATTGTAGATGTAGGGGAAAGAAATCTCCTGATCATCTTCTGCTCAATTGTCCTATATATAAAACGGCAAGGAAAACCCTCAATAAGGATAACCTCACAATCCGACCTACCATAAAATATCTGCTTCATACCAAAGCAGGAATCATCAAGACCCTCGAATTTATCGAGGCGACGAGAATAGCCACCAGATCATAGCATCTCAATAGAATACATGAAGAAGAAGAGGGAGAAGGCGGAGAAGAAGGGGATGGACCGGAAGATTGTGATTGAATTGATCAATTATGGTCAATTTGGTCAATTTGGGCAATCACCCCAATGTCAATTTTCATTACATTTCATTTGTTATTCCTCTTATTTGAATACAAAAGTATCTGTAAGGCAGGCTTGGTTCCCTAGTATTAGTTTTCACTTCCCCCATTCAAACATCAGAAGATTGAGGCTCTCAATCTCCCCAACTTGTATTAGCTACAATCGAATAAGGCCAGCTACCCTCCATTTATTATTGTTAGAAGCCTACAAAGCTCCTAGCCGTCTTAGATAATCATAGACTCAGTGTAGACGTTAATTTAATCAATCAATCAATCAATCTCCACCCCTATTCTCGACCTTCAAGTCCCAATACTATTCCATCCTCCATATCTTATATTTTCCCTTTCCTTTCTCCTCTCTTTCTTTTTCATCCCCTACTTCGCCTCAACATCGCTATTCACATCATTTCATTCCCCTACCTTCCTCATTCCTCCCTTTTACTTTCTCTTCCATTACTTTGATATCTCCCCTTCAATACTCCACTTTATACTTTCTGTTACCGATAATATAAGGATATCGATTAGATACTCGAAATACTATATCAAATCTCTTTGCATTGAATATATAAAGTACACTATCATAACAATAGCTACAATATTGTTCTATATCACCCTACCTTACCCTATTAAATCCACAAGCCGCGGATTATTAACTTGGCTTCATCAACCCTGCAGATGAGCTTGATAGATAATCTGCAGGATAGATTATTCATAGATTACAGATTGTCTGCAAATGTTACCTGCCCCATAGATTATCCATTTGAATTTTTCAATATCCCTTCTGTATACGAATTACCTACGGATTATCCAGCAATTCAATAACCTGATCCGCAGATACTCATTGTAGAGTCTATTACTATTCCCATCCTCTTTTCTTTTTATTATATTATTATACTACTGATATTCTATCCTTCCATTCACTACTTCATTATCCTTTCTCTTTTAGCCTTCTATTATACCACTTTCCCATCTATTATTGCTTTTCCATTCTCCTACTCAATAATTCAATATCTTCTTTCTCTCGATTGCATTATTTTCTGTGTGAACGAAGTGAATGACTTCAATTCAATTACTACTGTAATAAAGAACTAAGCGAACGCGAAAGAGACTAGCTCTTTTAGTAAGTCTATATAAGACTTACTGTTGACCTCCTGGGATCTTGGCAGCATATGCATATATAGTACATATGCATATAAGGAGCAAACAAAACTCAACTTTTAATTCATTCTTTCCTTTTTGGTATCCTGTTTGTTTGCTTTCAATATTTTGATTTCAAAGCACTTTAATTCCGAAGGCCGAATACCCAACCTATTCCTTCATTTTTTTGAATATATGCTCGCAGCTTAACTGCTTAGCTAGAGAAAAAAAGTCAATTCAATCTGATACTCTTTCTGGTCTTAAGAAACCCAACACTTACTACTTTCAATATGTAGCTAGCTCTTTAGACAGAATACAATTAGACATACAGGACCTACGTAATCCGTGGGTGCTACGTCTTCCGTATCCTTCTCGTACCAACAGAAACAATTGAAAGAGCTTATACTTGTTTTGGGATATCAGAGTGGTGATCCCCCAACTCGTGGAGAGGAAATTACCCCTATTCGATTCTATAATGGCCTACTCCAGAAACAGAACATTTATATCATTAATGATCGGATAGGATATATAACGCAGTATCACAAATCCCAGGCACTTTTTAGTGAGGCTAAAATAATTCCTCAATTTCTCCTATAACACATAATACAGATCTAATCAGTTTATTTGGCTTACATTCAGCCATTCTCGGAGACTCTCGACCAGAAGACAAATAGACTTCCCCGAAATGATCATCTCTGGCATGATAAAAATGGGTCGTGGACACACGAGCATCTGACTAAGGTCTTGATTCAGGAAACTGCAATTCGATTAGGAATCCGCTTGACCATACAAGATTATCGAAATGTAGCCATCGAAATAGGCTATGAATATATTGATATTGAGTTCATAAGAGATCTGCCTATAACTGAAGATATACTACATAAGGATACTGATGTGGTTATAAGTACTGTTGATCTTGCAACCACCTACAAAAAGGATATTATTGAACAGTATAGAGTCCAGAGTGATATTATTCGAAATCTTAGTAACGAAAGCATTCGAATCTTCGGAGCTATTGATTCACAATGGCATCAACTTCTAGGACTGGATAACAAACGATCAATATTATCTATAAAACATTAGCGGAAATCATCTTATAGGACACCATCACCCAATCTTATTCCCAAAAGATCAAGATCATTGTTAGACCAGCTATAATCTGTGATTTTCATCCCACCGATATTCAAGATTTCTCAGATAGGATTGCTCACGCCATCTTGTTCGAATGCAACTATATTTATATTATCAGGATTAGAGAGTATAGCATTTTCAAGTCGATTGCGGATTGATATAATCACAACTACAGGAATACTATCATTCAATACAGTTCTAATTTACTTTGGCAGCAAGATTTATGAAGGCTTGAAGAAAATGCTAAACCAAGAAGAGCCTATATTCCGATTAAAGGAACAAAAAGAAGCTATATTTGATGCACTCGAACAACAAACATTATTGATTGTAATATTACCGATTAATAAAGGGAAGATGTTGATATTTACTATCCCAATAATACTTCGGGATCCAGGAATCAGCATTGTTGTTGCATTATTTAACACACTCGAAAAGGACTATATTCGACGATTACGGCTCACCCATATTAAGTATATCATATAACATTATAAAGAAGTAGACTATACTCCAATCGTTATAGTCAGCATTGATCAAGCTGCATCCACTGATTTTATTATATACAGATCGATGCTCCAAAAACGAAAGCTACTATATTGTGTTATATTTAATGAATATCATCTTTCATTTACTGCTAATGATTATCGACCGAAGCTTCAGCAACTTGATCATCTTCAAGTATTGCAATGCCCCATGATCTTGCTGAAAACTACACTGCCCCCGAGTCAACTCAACGAGTTACAAGAGGTTATACACATCTCTGACTTTCGTCTCATTCGAATGAATACAGTTCATGCCAACATTCGATATGCTATACAACAATGTCCGAATCAGAGTACTATAAAGATTGTCCAGGAAATGACCTAACTACAGGGTCTAGAGAAAGGAGAGCGGGGTATCTTCTATTGCAGCAGTCGAGATAGGACCGAAGAAGTAGGCCAGATCTTGAATTGCCCATTATATTATTCTATGATTGAGAAAAAAGATGCGGTTGTAGAAAAATGATTGCAAGCCAAAGGGTTTATTGCTGTAATTAAAGTATTCGGGATTGATAGGGACTATCCAGGGATTGTTTACATTGTGCATATTGGGGTCCCATATAGAATGATCGACTTTGCACAGGAGACCGGACATAGTGGTCGGGCCAGAGAAGATATGATCGATATATGTAGAGATTCGAATATCAGCGATTCAATAAATAGGATGCTACCAAGCTTACAATAGATAAGCTCACTATGCAACAATTTATTCAAACCCGGGATTATCAACGGTCTGCTATAAATGGATATCTAGACAAGGAAGGACAGACTTACAATGAAGTAGGAGAAAGGCTTTACAATTGTTGTAATAAAGGGGTATCTGATTGGATCACTAATCAAATTCGAACTGCTCAGGAAATGCAACGATTTGAGAACAAGATAAATGAAGTACAACAGCACTGTACATTTTGCTAGGTATACTATAGACCAGAACAAATGCATCATTCATCTGCTCATTGCACTTTTACTCCAGGGCTCAATATCGAACAAAACGAATCACTTCGAATCAGAGTACGATTCGACCGAAGATATCGAGATTGCTGGAGGTGTAGAATCAGTCAGCAGATTTGCAAGAGTATTGAGAATAAACAAGCATACCAATAAAACAGAATAGCAGTTTGCTTATAGCTTGAGTAATTCACATTTCCGGGGGCTCGAAAGGTCTTCATTCGAAGGGGATATCCTGGACAGAATATCGTAATATACCAGAAATAGCTTGGACTCCGAATTCAACAGAAAAATCGAAGAGGGGATTATCAATAATGGAATATAGCTTCTTGAACT
>NW_001820815.1:769383-821848 GCF_000146945.2 Sclerotinia sclerotiorum 1980 UF-70 | reverse complement strand
ACACCTGACTACTTCACCTTGCGGCATTGGATCTGTTTTCCTCTCCAAAAATCAATCGATGATTCAACTCCATTCAATTCAATCCATACATAGCTTATAAATCATGTCGACAATACCATCAAGGACGAGGTCAATTCGTAAACCTTCAGAAAGAATTACTAATATTAGTCGATCCGATAAATCACCTGTGGCTGCAGCTCCCGAGGGTACAGCTTCACCGAGTCGTTTACCTACTATCAAACCACGAAGAACAACCATATCAACCGCTTCGAGCACCTCAACCTCTACACGACCTCCCGCTACGAGCTCAATTGGTAACAGCAGTGCTTCCATACGACCACCATCCACTCGGGCAAACATAAGCAAGCTTCCCACGAATGGACTTGCTCGATCGACCTCAATTCGAAATACATCCGCCGCGACGTCTGAACCCGTGAAGGATCGTTCAAGGCCACCCATAACTTCTTTAAATCGATACATTTGTACCTCATCGAGCACTTCTACCACTGCAAGACCAGGCCATCTACGTAGAAAATCCTCATCGACCATTCTAAATAACCCCTCCACCGTCCTCCGCCCACCTAGTCAATCATCACAAAGATCGCGCCCGCCAAGTCAATCATCGCAGAGAGCACCATCACAAGATGCCCCAGTGAGAACCCGTCCACAGTCCCTATATGCAGACACATCCATCCGCAAACCTGCCTTCTCTACTCTCCAACAACACTTTTCTCCGGCAAAGAATATTGGTTCTAAACCGCATCCTGCCACATTCCTCGCTGCTCCGACTCCCAGTAAATTACCTTCCAACATCGCAATAACTGCGGAAGCCGCAAAGCTCCAAAATGAACTATTACAACTACACATACTGCATAGAGATGCGGAACTAGTGAACAGGCAGTGGAAAGCTAGCGCGAAGAAAAAGCTTGGGGCAAAGTTCCAATCAGTGGTGAAGAGACATGATGAGTTAATCCATTTGGAGGTGGAAGAAGCTGGAAAGATTAATGCTGCTGCTTTAAAAGAGTGGCAAGGCATAGGAACTCCGGGATGGGGTCTAGAGGAGAGGATTCAGTTACTTGACGAAGTACTCAATGAAGCTTGGATTCTAGGCGAACCCGGAGGAAAATACGCGAGGTTATTGAGAAAATTCGAGAAGTGGGTTGTTAAATGCGAGCAGATATTGAAGGATAGGGAGCATGACCAAATGCTGGACGAGGAAGAGGAAGTTGTGTTTATTGAGGAACTAGACATGGCATGGAAAGATGAATGTTTGGTTCTGAAGAGGAAACTCGAAGGATGGCGAGATGCTTTAGGAGATCTCGGGAGGTTTGAACAAGAGTCCACAGTGGCGAATGTGGTGGGCGGGATTAGAGCCTTGGTAAGTGGCATGCTTTTAGAGTTGGAGACCATGGCGCAAATCGAATCATATGCCATGACATTGGAACAGGAATGCATTCAGAGTGTGAATGGGGGGTTAGAACATGACGATGATACTTCTGTTGCAGGCGCTGTATGGAGGTTTATGTGAGCTATCATGGGTCAAGGACCTCGTACTCCGAGGCTTTATGCGGACCCATTTATAATCGGGTCAAGGAGGGCTAGATCGCTTTCGTGCCATATCCTCTTACTTCACATGTCATCAACTGTCAATAGTCTAAATACACAATCAACAGGAGCTGATCCATGAAGCCTGATATAAAAAGTACTATGAAACACAAGAGATTGCAGGGAGACAATAGTGCCACTAGGAAAATTTTTATTCGTTCTTATTGTTATTTATGGTATCTCACACAAGCATATTAAGCCATTCTGCAAAACCCCAGTCATTCCTGTCACCGGCACCCAGCCTCCGGTTCAAGCAGCCCAAAGCATCGTATGTCCTTAACCAAAAACTCCGTTGAACTTAAGCTATGCACAAATACTCACTGCCGACCCCCGATAAAAGATCCCTCTATCATAGATTGAAGAAAAGCAATGCTATTAAACCTGTGAAGGCCTTATACACCTGTATTAATCTCGAACAAAGAACGATTATTGATGATTGCACCCCCCCAAGATATGAAGTGAGTCCAATTTATGCACCGCCATTTGCCTTGAATTTGCTTGTCACAAGAATGCGAAAAGAATTGTTGAAAATTCGGAACCGATCAAACTCGTTGGCTAGCAAAATCTAGGACCTCGCAATCATCTTCAAAGAAGCCTTCCTCGTCTTCGTTGCCTGCGTTTATGGCACCATTAGAGCTAGCACCCTTGCGTCTTCTCGTAGTAACTACAATCTGCTCCATGTCCTCATGACTGCTGTCTGCGATCCTCATTACTCGCTCGATGGCAGAAGACGGGAGAGCCCTATGGTAAGAGGAAGTTTCGTAGTCATCTTCTGTAAGTTGGGGCGGACCAACATCCAGTCTCACACTTCTTATAGGGCCGCCGAATGCCCACGCATTCTTTGTCGATTCAGTCACAATAACGTCAGATGAACCACTTGTAGATGTGGAAGATGATGGTGTAGTCGTTTCATGAGAATATATATGGAGGTTAACCCGGCGATCTGTATGAAATGGCTGATATGGTGCATTCGACTCAATCTCTGCTTGAGGTATCGAAGATTCGGCTCCAGAGGGAAGCGATACCCGACTTGATACCTGTCTCGCTTTCCAATTATCCGCTGTATCTCTGGCTAATGTACCAAGAACATCGTCGGGTACTGGACCTGGCGCAATTCTAATGTCAGGTAGAGGTGGTACCTGAAATTCGACGTATTTGGCACCCCTGGATGCCTTTTGCTTGTCGGCTGGACGATCTGCCCTTCTACTTTTCACTGTGTAGATTCGGACAATCCCTCCACCGACTACGATGATTGAATCACCATGCTTCCCATTGTAGAATCTGACGCAGTTCGGGCTGGGGATATTTCTGCTCTTAGGTAGGTGCAATTTCGTTCCGCCAGACTTTCGCATTTCATTCATCTTACCAGTTGCAGCGCCTACAGACCGGCTAATCCCAGCAGCCAATGCCTGCGTTCCCTGGCCTGCTTGCGACTTCACACTAGCAGCAGTGATACCCGGAAGACCGACACTGCTTCGCCGCCTGCGAGAACCGACGAGAGGTCGAGCTACAGTCCACAGTGATGACACAGCACTTGAAGCTACTCCGACAGCAGAAAGAGTAGCGTTGTTGCTATCGAGGTTCGTCTGATCAGAGCTTCCTGAATGAATCCGCCGTCGTGGTGGAGGCCATGTAAATGCACTAGCTGGAAGGTCAAGAATGTGGACCGTTCCAGGCTCCGTTACCATTGCAGCACGCTCACCATGTGGTGCCGTCCATACGACGTCCACAATTCTTGCAATGGTCATGCGCGAGAATTGTGCAATCTGTCGAACATGCGATCCATGTACACCTCCACCTTGGGACCCCGCCCCTTTGAGAAGAGATGACCTTGAATAATGCAACCGCATGAGATCCCAGACAAACTGGACATCGCCTTTACTACTTGCGGTGAACAAAGCGAGACCGCTAGGCGCAAGTGACAGAAAGCTACACCCATGAGGTACGGGAAAAGTAGCTAGAGGATGAATCGATGATCCCGAGGTCTGTTGTGTTAGCGAGTCTAGATCTAAAATTGATATTAACCCAGGATCCTTGCTTGTCGTGTTTGCTTGGCAATTGAGTCCATGCGTAGGAGGAAACTGGGGAGAATTGTTCTGCGGTGCTGAATATGTGTTCCCACCATTCGTTTGCTGGGGTGCTGCGGACTTGTTCCAGTAATTATTCCAATACTGAGCACCTTGCTTCCCAACATATCCAGATATCTCGACAATTCCCTGTGTTGCAGCTTGAAGAACTTGCTTTAACACCCCTTCACCACCGGGAGTATCCACCAGACAGTTTACCGCGGGAATATGAGGAGGAGCTTGTGAAATCAGGCCAGGTACGCGCCCCGTTGCAAGAGTCTCTGGAACAGTAGCACGGAGTGAGACTTGGGACAATGCTGCCGAGGGACAATAGGCCAGCCAACGTCCATTCAAAGATAGTATTGAGGCTTTGTATTGAGATCGTGGGCTGGCTTCCGGCTGACGTACACCTTCCGCAAAATTGTTGAAGACCGCTGGATCTACAGAAAGACCGTGTTGAACAGTTGTCCATACTTTCCCAATACACTTGAACTCGACTTCTGAAACAGTTTTGTCCTTGTGCCGAAAAATCCATGTTTCACCAGTGATACCCGAGGCTACGACAACATTACCCCTATCTGCTCGAATTGTGAACGACCCAACTGGAGCTGGTGCTGTAAATAATGGGCTTGACGGAGATATTGGCAAGTGTATCTTTGGAGTATATAGCAGAGTGGCAATATGTTTCTTTGTACTTAATGAATATACTTCAACTGTTGTTTGATAACATTCTATCAAGTCATCATCGTTCTCGCCATCGATGGAGCGGGTAGACAACCTTGGAGAACCCACTGCATCAGTCGGCGCAGGAGGGCTTTCCGGAGACGTAGTATATTCAGGGGAATTCTCACTGGTTGTACGAACCGGACCGTGAACAACGACAGCGATCAAAGGATATTGAACGGAATGCTCCGATCCAGCGGTCCACGGAAGGATCTTGGAGTTGTAGACCCCACCTCTCAACCCATCTAAATTGAGTATCTTATTCACACCTCTCTTGGTGACATTATGAATACTTAGCCCACCCTCAAATCCAGTAACAATCACATTATTTGGAGGTTTGCTTGCATCCTGAGCCGGATAACTATCAAATCCACAATAAAAGCCTTTCTCACCAGGGATCAGACCCGAGGTTCTAGGTGACAACATAAGATTGGTATCCGGCGCTCCATGGAAATGAGCTTGAGGTTGATGTGGAAGCGGTGGATAAGGATTATATCGTACCGCTTGTGATTGTTGTGAATAGGTTGAGGTACGTCGAGCTGCAAACGCCAGTGCAGAGTGATATTCTTCAGGACTGTATGGCAGGTTTCCATCCATTTGATAGCTCAGCGGTCTTCTACGACTTATTGTATTTAATGGAGAAGATGAAGGGATGTGATTATTGGGAGATCCCTTTGGTTCTTTTCCAGGGTAGCCGTAGTTCGTGATCTTGTCTTCGTATGAAGAGGGTAGCGTAGGAGGCGATTCACCCAGGCTTATCAGGGTGTTAGGAGAGCTGGAAAACGCCGGAATATTCTTTGCCCATTCATTTGTGTTGTGCGTAACAGAAGAGCCTTGAGAAGTCGATGATAGCGCGTCCAACATAGGAGATGTCACCAGACTTTCATTTTGCGTAGAAACTATCGGCTTTGTCTCCGGAGACGGGGTCTGAGAGGTTACCGCGGAAGACTTATTCTTACTAGACAAGTCGGCAGGTTAGCAACTGAACATGTCATAGAGGGCGTCATGAAGTGAGAGCGACTCACGATTTCGCTGCATTACTCCTCGTCACCGCAGCCATAACCCCTCCAGCAGCACCGCCATCCCTCGCCGTCCCATTTTTTTTGGCGTTCTTGGTGGGAATCTGCACTCCAGCTGAAGCGCCTTTCGTTTTGTTGGATTGTGATGGTCCGCTCGAAGTATGGTTGATTTCGTTATCAAATGAGGTGGGCATTCAAATGGCTATAAGATCTTAAAATAGACTCTTGTGAATCCTGCCGCTGTTGCAGTGTTTATATGTAGGACTCGGGTTCAGTCAAAGGTCGACAAGATAAGTAGGTTCGCGAGGTGTTTCGAGATGCCGACAAGTCAATACAACTCCCGGGCTTCCTGAACGGTCAGAATTCAGGAGAACGCTCGGGAATCTCAGTAAAAAGAATGTGGTCTAGAATACCAAGATAGATGTGCGTATGTGCAAGTATATTTATTTTTCTAGGGAAAACGAATTAATATTGATAAATGAAGTATTTATTGTAGGTTGTTGTCACTCTTGCTGTGTTAAGAGCTCGCTCCTGAGAGTCCAAGCTGGGCCGGCTGGTTATCTCTGGTTGGTATGTATGTATATGTTTGCGGTATGAAGAGGGGCATTGCCAAGAGTGGGTGGGGAGATCATGTACACAGGCACGAGTTGACTGTACCAGGCATTTATTAGTGTATGATTCAAAGAGATATGCGGATGTAGATAGGTACAATATCTGTTCTCGTCAATGAGATCTCATAAAATATATATTATGTGACTGTATTTTATACACTTGATTATTAAGTATTTACCTCATTATATCACTTGATCTTGTCATTCCCATTAGACACACCGAAAGCATCTATCTTCGGACTGCTATTCTCATTGTCCTTTGTGCTAATCATACGTCAATCAATCAATGAATCAATCAATCATCTAATCCAGATCAATAGGGTATATACATCTACACCGCATGTGTTGTATATGCCATCTCCAAGATGTATCGGTACCTACTAATAAAAGAGATGGAACATTGCATCGAAGGGGCATTGGATGGCCTTGAAAGTTGGTCCCATGACCTACATCTATTGAGCTGATGTCAGAAGGCTACTTACGTATTATACATACCTACCCAGTAAGCCCTCCTGATCTAGGTGCTGGGAAGGGGGCTTTTAGAAAGACATAATGAACCTTGTTTATTTAGGAAGGATGCCGATCTAATTGGTACCTACATTGACACTATATTGTAATTGAGACATCTCTAAAACTATTGATAAGCTTCGGCCTTTTCTCTCTCTGGGTTGAAGCCTCTTGAAAGGTTCCATCTTCTCCATATCAGGACCAGAAGATAGGAGGAGTGGAAGATGGACTGGAAGATAGGTAGTTTCCAACAAGAAATTGACTATTATCAAAGCAAAATCAAAGAGCAGATCATCCATAATAAAGAGATCGCTAGCTCTATCATCCAAGTACCGTAATAGAAATACCTAGAATACCGTGCTCATGCAGGTACACCATACAGGAAACTCATCATTGTTCCAAAGTTGCTTGTGTAAAAGAATTTGACGGTTCCTAGAATTTTCAGATTGTGCTGGAACACAAAGCCAACCTTCCAGTATTTCCAAGGATCCGCTCGTGCCAATGTAGAATTGCAATTTCCAACTAATACCATAACCGTTGCCGCCATCAAACGAAAAGTGATATCAAAAATATCGTGGGTATTGTATACATACACAGATTCCTCACAAATGCTGAAGAAATCTTGCCCGCCCTTCCACAATTTGCGCCGTCCTTGCCAACAGGCTCCCACTGACGACCAGGCATACACACAATGAGTTCAATATCACTCAAAGTAGTACACTTTCTCTGTCGCAACACCAATCCCATTAACCAATTCGCCCCTCTCTAGTATAACCAAGCCATTACGCCTTCTTCTTCAAAGTGGCCTTCGCTTTCGCAGCCTTCTTTCTGTTGCTTCTGATCATTACCACGCTCAAGAATGATCCGACCACAGCGGATGCCATCAGGATAAGTATAACAGGTATTCTAATTGCCCAGACCCGAGGAGGAAATACATTCTGAAGAGGATGATCGGAGTCGACGAATGGCTGATCACAAAAATTAGCCCCCAAGATATTTATCAACGGCGGAGAGAAGGAAAGCAGAGTATCCATACCATAAGAAGGGTCCATATAGTGTAGTAGAGGAAGACGACCGAAGCAGCGACGAGCATCGCGAGACCAACGAGTTGATCGAGCTGTGAAGCGTAATATTAGCATTCAACTCAACACAACTTGCGCCAAACATCAGCTGCACGCGGTATTGATTGACATCTCTCACCATTGTTGTAGTAGACTTTTAAAAGAGTGTGGTTTAATCAATCCGGAGCTCGGAAGCTTAAGATTTATGAGGTGAAGCTTCTGGTTACTTATAAGGTAGTAAAAATGAAATCAATTGTACCAAAAGTTCATGAGAGCTCCTTTCCCCATCAGTCAATCTGGTCTTTCGCAATACAAGGGCCCTAAACTTTATTTTCGTTTAGCGCTATTTCTGCGTCTAAATTTACTGTACCACCCACCAGTGCACTGTGTACCCTTCGCGCGGACCCTTACAATCAATAACTTTTCAGCTTGTCAACTTCATACAATACAGATTCAATCACCTGCGCCATCACATTATTATAATATCGCAAACCGAAGCTCCTGTGTTACTTTTCTTTTTTCTTCTTCCAATAATCGGATGTACTAAAGGGAAGGAAGAGGCGTTAGCTCACCGTCTGCGAAAGCTACGAAGCTTTCGACAAGTTTTCAAAGCGTAGCTCGCAGCCACTTGTGACTTCCCAGAGCTTCATTATAAGATTTCGGCCATATATTCCCGACGTTGCAAAAGCGACACAAATACAATGGCTACTTCAGTTGTCCCAGAAGATAGGATCATGGAAGAGAGATCTAATAACCGCGTCCCTACTTCCCCACGCCGCCGTTCCTCTAATACTGGAAAACAACCGGACCGTGAATTTCGAGGCAGAGACATGGTTGTAGTCAAGGAAAGATCCGAGGGAGAGAAACAAGCAGCTGCGAAGGCTGAATATGAGAAACTTCTCACGATGCGATCTGGTGGTACCTATATCCCTCCCGCACGCTTGCGAGCACTGCAATCTCAGATTACAGACAAAACGAGCAAAGAATATCAAAGAATGGCATGGGAAGCACTGAAGAAGTCAATAAATGGTTTAATCAACAAGGTCAATGTATCAAACATCAAGTACATTGTACCAGAGTTATTTGGAGAAAATTTGATTAGAGGTCGAGGGTTATTCTGCAGGAGCATTATGAAGGCTCAGGCTGCCAGTTTACCATTCACACCGATATATGCCGCAATGGCCGCAATTGTCAATACAAAACTTCCGCAAGTTGGAGAGCTTCTCCTAAAGCGTCTCATAGTGCAGTTTAAGAAAGGGTTCAAAAGAAACGACAAGGCTGTGTGCCTTTCTGCCACCACATTCATCGCCCATCTTTGTAACCAACAAGTAGCAAATGAGGTAGTTGCGGCCCAGATCCTGTTACTACTTCTTAATAAGCCGACGGACGACAGTGTTGAAATTGCGGTTGGGTTAACGCGGGAGGTCGGCCAACATCTGGAAGAGATGAGTGGACCTATCGCTCTAGCGGTGTTCGATCAGTTCAGGAATATTTTGAATGAGGCAGATATCGATAAACGGGTACAATATATGATTGAAGTCCTCTTTCAAGTTCGAAAAGACAAATACAAAGATAATCCTGCGATCAAAGAAGAGCTGGATCTTGTGGAGGAGGAAGATCAAATTACACACCGCATAGTCTTGGACGATGAGATTGATGTCCAGGATGGACTCAACATTTTTAAATTTGATCCTGAATGGGAACAAAACGAAGAATTATACAAGCAGCTCAAAGCCGAAATTCTTGGGGAGGGAAGTGATGACGAGGGCGACGAGGATGAGGAAGATGATAGCGAGGATGACGAGGAAAAAAGGGAAGAAAAGGCGTTAGAGATCAAGGACCAGAGTAATACAGATCTCGTCAATCTACGAAGGACTATATACTTAACTATCATGTCGAGTATTGACCCTGAAGAATGTTGCCACAAGCTGATGAAAGTCACACTACCGTCTGGCCAGGAGCCTGAACTTCCTTCCATGGTCATTGAATGTTGCTCCCAAGAGAGAACGTATTCAAAGTTTTATGGCCTTATTGGGGAGCGTTTTGCAAAGATAAATCGCCTCTGGACAGACCTTTTCGAGCAATCATTTGCCAAGTATTATGATACCATCCATCGTTACGAAACAAACAGGTTACGAAATATTGCGAGATTTTTCGGACACCTTCTTAGCTCAGACGCTCTTGGCTGGCATGTTTTGTCCATCGTACATCTCAACGAAGAAGAGACAACATCGAGCAGTCGTATCTTTATTAAGATTCTTTTCCAGGATCTGTCGGAAGCAATGGGAATGGCGAAATTGCAAGCTCGCTTGAAGGATGATATTCTGCGACCTTATTTTGAAGGGTTATTTCCCCATGATAACCCTCGCAACACAAGGTTCTCCATCAACTACTTGACAAGTATTGGTATGGGTGCTATCACGGAAGAGATGCGTGAATACCTTCAGAACATGCCAAAACCAGCATTACCAACATTACCTACGGCTCCCGACGATGCTGCATCGGACTCGGAAAGCTCTGTCTCAAGCTATTCATCTTACACAGGCTCGTCTTATTCGCGATCTCGCTCGCCATCTCAAAGTCGTGGTCTAGACAGGAGACGTTCAGTATCTAGGACACCGCCGCGTACTGACAAACGGAAGGAAATTAGAAGAGGGCGGAGTTTAACGCGATCTCTTTCTAGGTCAATCACACCACCTCGTCAGGGCAGGAGACCAGCTTCAATATCCATAACACCTCCACGTCGAGGACGCAAAGATTCGAGCCTTTCCAGGTCGAGATCTAGATCTCGTTCACCATATCCTCAACGAACAAGGCGCCGAGATCGCTTCTCAGAAACTCCACCGAGAAGGAACAGATCTTTAAGCGAATCAAGGTCACCTCCGAGAAGAAATGCTGCGAGGAGAAACACATCCTCCGTCAGCGCAGGCCCTCGAAAACGCCAAGGTTCAAGCATTTCAAGATCTCCCTCGCCTCGAAGGCGTGCCGAGAGAGACAGATTTTCCAGGTCACCGCCTCCCAAAACGTCTCTGCGGAACGATAGCTACTCAAGGTCTCCAAGCCCGCAACGCAATACACGTAGAGTCAGCAGATCCATTTCCCCACCACCCAAACGAAGACGCGATTACAGCATTTCTAAATCTCCACCACCAAAGCGAGGCCGGAGACATGATTAGACGGTAAAGAATGGAAATCAGGATTATAATTATAGTGTTGGCGATAGTTTCACACAATTCGAGCAAGCGTAACTTACCATCAGTTCTAGAGGATATCAATTCGCATTTGTTTCAATCAACTGGTGTGTTTTCAGATCTTAATCACGTGAAACCTGCAGCGCTCACGCTCTACCCTTTACCTTGCTTGGCAAGACTTTTCTTTTTTTTCTTTTGTATCAGAAACTCTTCCTGCAGTGATCTTTGATGACTCCTTTGGTACCAGCTTGAGCGATTGGCCATTCTGCTATAGGATATTCTAGTTTGGTCAATATGGATGCTTTTGGTTAGTGTGTGGTGTATCGTATGTAGGCTGGATCCTTTGCTTCAAGTAGGTTAAATGTAATTGGGACTTTCGAGTTCTATCTCCATACCAACCTAATGATAGACCATAGGATCCTATGAAACATATAAGTGGTCCGACAACTTCAAAATCTGTAGCATGTTGATATTCTATCAAAGCAAGGCCCATGAGCCGCCGGGGCGGGGTAGCCGGTGGGTGAACAGTGGACGCCGAAATTGACAGATGTGCTAGACATTGTGCTCTATATATTCCTAGAGAATATTTTAACTTAATGGCTATCAAATCTGCTGTATCGAAGCTTTAATTTCTCCATCACCGCACTTTTGCTCTTGCTCTTGCCTAACAATCTTTGAACTCCATGTACTGAGATATCGATATGCAGTACATGTACCGCTTGTGACTCTGTAAACTCTGTAACGGAGGATGATTTCAACCGAATCGCCTTTCGGCGCGATCAATTTCCGTGCGACACTTCACCGCTCAAGTCAGCTGTTGGAGTTGATAAGTACAGTATGTATATATACCTAGGTACTGTTTATGATTCAAAGATTCATAGATACATTGATACTGAGTCTGAATGGCATTGACTATGCGAATATATAAGATTACCTACTTGCCTCCTACTACCTGGCTGCTACCTCGCTACTACATACCTACTGCCTGCCTGCCTCCTGCCTGCCTCCCTACCTCCCTACTACCGACCTACCTACCCCTTTCTCACTGGCTACAAATCCTTAGGGACACGCAGAGAGAGATGTTTACAAACTGCTTTTTCTCGAATGTCCGAACAAGGATTAATATACAAGGTTTAAAATTAACTCACCGGGTACTTTTAGTCAAGGCATAGAAGGGATTACATACCGAGATTTGACTAAACTGAATGGAGATGTTCAATCTGAGTAAGCAAGGTCTTGCATCTGTAAGCGTCTGTACCACTCAAACTCACTTCCCAACACCCAACCACCAAAAAAGGATCACCACCACCAACTATCGCACCACAACACGCACCACACCATTACTACCCTATGAAGATGACGATGAAGGAGAAAGGCATGGTGGCCAAAATAGCCGGTCCATTCAAAATCACCAACTAAACACTCTGTTCTTGTTTTCGGCTGTGGTTCAACCAGAACTGATTGACTGTCTAACTTGGCACCGTCTAACTATTTACTGTCTAGCTGTCCAACCAACCCGTCTATCCGCAATTTGCGAGACCAAGTCTTCAGACAGGAGGTTGTTATACCAGATGCTGTGCCACTGCCTATAGGTGAATCAAATTGACCCTGGTCAAATTACTCTGCTCTCTTTCTCTCCCACTCTACTACTCTCGTAAGGAAAAGGCCAGTCAGCCACGAACTATAAACCCGTTCAACGGACCAACTGATTCCCACCATATTCATTGGTGCGTTAGCAGCTTCGACCTTTTCGGTGCAGCCCGATTCCCGTCCATTCGGAAAATCGATACAGGGAATCAGGAATCAGCCAAGGCTAGAGCACAGATTTATAATCCAGAATTTATGTTGCCTCTTCGCTTTGCATTACCTCACATTATTGACGAATCATTATATCATGTCGACTGGAACGCCTTCCCGAGTGCACTGTAATATTGAGCAAAAGATCCTCAGCGCGTCAGCACAAGTTTGTAAGGCTAACACGCTTCCTCGATTACTCCCTGCCACATCCACTTTCTTATGAATATGACATTACTACGAGCAATCCTTTCATGTTCGATGGAGAAAGCTATGTAATAGAGCTTAGAATGCATGGTGCACAGTGCACAACGTCCTTCATCCGATTGTCCCAAACCATGGCCGGCGTCGTATCTATCTAAAGAAATTTGTCATTTGACTACTTGCTTTTCTTATTTTTCCATTGTACAGTACATATTTCAGATGGTGTGCAGTCCGTACCTAGATCACAGGGCTATCTGCTGCATACGCCCGAGTCTATCACGTTCCTTACCTTTTATACAGAGAAAATATGTAAGCAGTGATCTCTTATCATCAGGCTTCAAGTTCTCGAAATATTTTATTTTTTTGGAATACTGATGATTCCTGCAACATAGACTTCATCGGTAAAACATATCTTTCATGCGCTTTCGCCGGTTTGAGTTTGGAATTTACAAGACCACTGTCTAAGGTTAAGAGAACGGATGGACAGGCCATCGTCTACAGCCCCAGTAAAACAGTGGCATTGGTAGTGCTGTGATGGATGCTCGATCAAAGGAGCCCCCTCAATCGCATCGGTCAGGAATTAAACGTCATTGGGATGACGATACGAAAATACCGGCACAAGGAGACGGAAGTGGTAATGGTTGGCATGGTGGAACATTACCACCAATTGAAGCTGTAGCATTTCCGCGACATCCAGTATCAGACAATCCAGACAACTGGGGGGTAGAAAACGACCATTATACTCAGAATGGAGGAAGTTCGGTAATGAAAAGGTCGCGCTATGAGGGTAGTGATAGCAATGGAAAGCTGAGGGTGGTTGCGGACGTTCTTGGGAAGATGCCCGCATCACAGGCATACTGTAGGTGTCAAGGATAGTCTAGAAAGAACGCCACGTTTATTCACTAACTCAAGCCTTACCCTTTAGATCCAACTAAGTATGATCATGATCGGACGATTCACAGTACTTCCACTCTTGGGCAACCTTCCCGGTTGACCGTAAATGGTCCGGTGGACTCACCTCAAGATGTGTCTAATATATGTCGTCAATGCAGGCGGCAGAGTGTGTTTGATCACGAAGAGGAATCTTTACCAGAATGCTGCGAGCATTGCCAAAAGAACCCTGAGCTTGCCCTTGTTACGCAGGCTTGCAGCATTGGGCTTACTCAGCTAGCGGAGACCCTCCGTTCGGGTATAGATTCCGAGAAGCGTGGTATCAATCCAGTAAGTATCAATAAAACGTTTGACTTTTGTTACCAACAGAGGCGATTGTGTTCATGCTTGTATGTGATCCTTAGAATCGTGCTTACAGAATACTAGGCCCACTCAAAGCTACGCTTTCTTCCTTCTGGTGATCCACCTCCAGTTATCGACTTTGGTCTGAAACAGACTCTCCACTGGATACTCACCAAGATCAATAAGGTTAATGAGCTTGCCGATAAGTTTGTGCAACAGGATCCTCCTAGCAACTCGAAAGCCTCCTTCAATAAGGATGTTCTCAATGCGATCAATGGCGCGACCCAATACGGTCATTTAGACATCATGAAACGACATATCGATGATGACCACCAGAGATATATGATGAATAACCTGGATGGTTCTGATTCTAGAATGCATCAAAGGCGCAGGTCTTTAGCTAAATCAGTCAGCGAAGAACTTCCTCCTATAAGAACTCAATCTTCTTATCACCATATCCCTTTGCCCGTCAACAACACGAGCGAGAGGCTCCCAAGTATGAATCATCCACCCGGCCCAACACGACAATTACCATCCCCACCAGGGCGAGCTTTTCCGTCTCCGACGTCAGCCAATTTTTCATCTCCCTCGGTGTCGGCATCACACCCAGGTTCGTCTGGTGGCCCGTCTCAGTCACTAAGCCTTCACACTTCTAGCAACGTTCTGCCCTCCATCACAAACGAGCAGTTATCGGACAGCGTATTGCACGTTCACACAGCGGCGCTCCAACACGAGGTATCCATACAAAAGATCGCGTTATCATCGCTGCAGGGCGAGCACGATAAGCTCCTTGCTGCTTTCTCACGCTCTCAAAGTCGAGCAAGCGCCCTTGAGAAAAAGCACCAGGTTTCCGACATAGAGATTTTCAGCCTCACTGAAGAAAAAGCGAGATTAAATGCCCAAGTTCTCGAATTGGAGGGAGACATCGAAGATCTTTCGAAAAGTAGGGATACCTACAGGCAAGCAGTGGTACAAGAGGGGGCACAGTATGTTGAGATTGTGAAGATGGCTAGTCAACTAGAAGAAAAGACCGGGGAAGAGAGAAAGAAGTGGAATAAAATGAAACTTGAGATGGAACGAAGGATTGAAGAATTAAGTACGAAGATAAAGATCCATACGCAAGACTCTAGCACAATCTCACGCATGCCGGGAGGAATAGGAAGAAATACACCATCGTTTAGCGAGGACAATAGATATGAAGGATCAACTGGTATTACATCAGTAGAACCGACCAGCAGCACGCAGCTCGGTGCAAAAGACGACCGGGTAGATGCTCTTAGAGCAGAGATCGAGCGCCTGCGAGAGCGTTGTGAAGAAGTGGAAGCCGCACTGAGGGCAGTAAGGCAAGAAAGTCGATTAATGGAAAGTATTATCGAAGCGTTGGGCAGAACTGGAAGAGGTATTCTACAAAAGGTTGAAAGTGTGTCTGTAAGTCCTAAAATACATGCTGAATCGCAATCGAGCCTACGACCCGAGCCAGACGAGGACCGCGTATTACTCGAAGAATAAAAATTTCACACGATATACAATATAGGATGTCGTTGTATATGATGTGTCTGCCTACACAGGAAGTGGGCGGGCGATAGCACCTAGTTATTGCAGGAGTAGAGGAGGTTTTGTTCAAAGACATGAGTGTCTAGGTGGTGTTATGGATTTGTGTATGGATAGATCTAGGCGATTCATGGTGTCTTTATAGAAGGAACTTTCCAAGGATTATCAGATATGTTCGATGTAGATGTCAAATGATGGTTTTGATATTCGGTAATCATCATGTCGACACAAGTAACGCAGCCTACATTGATATTAGAAGATAAGTGAATTACATTGTACAAGATGTATCCGTCGTACAGAAGTTATAAAGACTTGTTTGAATATAAATATCAGACAAATAAGACTTTTTCCACTGCTTGTTTATTAGATGATCGTCTACGAGTACCTACCTAATGATATATAATCAAGTATTATAAACCTCAACATTATAAATCATAACGGGTGTTTGTTTCATTATGGAAATACCATCCTTGATATTCCATTGGTCACTATTACCTCCGACGCTGTTTTTACCGCCCACCAGTTAAATCATTAAAATCATTAAAATCATCAAAGCTCTGTTTCCCGCGACGACTCTCCTACAAATCTGTAACCTCACGACTCCTCACTGTCCCTTGTTCCCCAATCCTCTGCCCTTAAAACATTCGTCACTGAGCCTCAAGACATGGATGTACAGTAATTCCGTGACAAGGATCCGAAACGCCAGTGAATTATCTCTGTCTCATATATTTTAGGGTTTTAGGGTTTTAGGGAGCGCGTCTCCTCGTCGTAAGTTTCGACTTACTTCTCTTCTTTCTTCCTTTCTTTCTTTCTGTATTTCATACGTTGTTTCTGCATTGTTAAGAATCGTGCTACTACTCGCCCTCTGTTGATCGGATTGAATTCTTCACCCTTCGCATTGATTAGCAGTCAATCGTTCGCACTTTTAATAAACGATACTCCCAAAGTCGAATCCGTCATAAGGCGCTCTTCTGAAGCTTACATCAATTCAACTTGTCGATTTAAGTCTCGTCTTGATTCCTCATCCATACGTCACCGCTCCCAAGTATCCACACAGCACAACAAGTAAAAATGGGACAAGCGTTTTCAGGCCCTAACGCCTTCAAGTGGCTGGGATTCACGCCCAAAGCAACGGCTGTTCTACAAGCAGATCCTTTTCTCTTCGTCCAATTGATTCTAGTGCTGATTGGATTGTCCGTGTTAGTTGGAATTGCTTGGTGGATTCATTACGAAACAAACAAACCGTATGCGAAGCCGAAGGTCAAAAAGGATGCGAAGAAGTAACTTGGGGATGAATGGCCACTAGGTGTGATGAGTGATGGGACCGGAGAGGCTTTATAGGTTTCCGCAAACCTAAAAATGTGGAGAGGATGTATCGAATGGAGCGAGGAAACTCGAAGCGATGTGCTGGGCACTGGATAGATATGATATCTGAGTTGGACAAATAATGAGTGGTTTGATTCGAATTACAGGAATTTTGAATGTTGGTGGATGGGGTATAACGCGTGTGTGTTTGGGATTGACTGGATGGTGGTAAGAACATGAGGGTTAATATCCCGGAGACGTGTGTTTGTTTACAGATTTGCTTCCGGAGTGTTTGGCATTTGTGTCTTGTTTCTGCATTTTCACCTCGCTTCTGAAATGTAATTTGAGATAAAAAACCACTTCATTTTCCAAAATTACTTGGCTTTCTATATTTACGCCCTCGGATGGTACCTCCACCAACCTCCAAGCTTCAATGATGATGCGACATGTATCCCGCAACATGGCAGCTCAGATGGCCTGCATCATGCACCGAGCGCGTGACGTTGAAAATGATAAACGCAAGAGCTCTCAAGAATGTATATATTTCACCTCTGCCCTTCAGCAAAGAGCTTCATTTTTTCAACGCAGGAAAGCCCCTCGTTTACGTGATGTATTCTCAAGAGGTTTTTTTTTGTGCCGTTTGGGATGTGACACAACTTGAAAAGTGCACCACCGCACACATAATCATCACCATATCTCGAAAGCATTGTCGAATTTTGCCTAGTTCGTCAAGTACAGTATCATGATGTAGACGACAGATCCATGAAGTGAAGCATCAAAGCAGATTGCTACATTATTGATAGGACAATACCTATGGCATTTGAGGTCATGTTTCGGGAGTCACAGCAATATCTGTGGTTGCAAAAGAGGTTTAACCTTTTAATGGTCAAAAGTATTTTTTTCAAACAAAAGGCTAGACAAAATACATGGTTATCGCTGTTTCAATCCACCAAGCCAACCTATGGACGTGCCAAATCAAGTCTACTACGACGGTCTACCATATCCACAGTATTCCTCGCATGCGGCTCGCCTTTCCCCATATTCACACCATCTGCCCACGGTATCTCTCCCGTCAGCCATCTCCTCCCTACATTCCTTTCACTAAGCTCTCTCGCCATAATCCTGAGGGGTATTTCCAGAAGCTCCCTCGTCTCTCGGCGCTTCTCCAATTCTTCATAGATACGCTTTTGTGCGCGCTCCATTCTTTCTCCCTCCCATACCATATCTTGCAGCCGTTTCTCCAATAATTGCATTCTCTTGTATGTCAATCGTTCCTTCTTCCCCCAAAACGACGCCTCGACGGGCACATAGTGGTCGTCGAGTCTTGGTAGAAGCCTGGCTAACGTATTGAATTCGTGCAGGCCCGTGGTGTAAGCATCTTGCAAAGAGCGTGATTGTTTCTGAGAAAATTCTAATTCCAGGTCCAAACCAGAAGTCGATTTTATAGATTGGTGCTCCTTTGGAGGCAAGGGAACAATGCTTGTATCGTATCCATATGGCCGATCATAACACTCGTCGAGATACGGCTGGGTGAAAGAGTCAGCGGGGAACGTGCGTGAGATATATCTCCTCTTTTTGGTGGGTTGAGCCGTTGCAAACTTAGAAACATTATCTGGAGTCTCCCATATTTCAGACCCGAAATTGCCGCGAACTTTTTGTCCCACAATTCTATTGTCGGGAGCTGGCTGTTGCAGTTTGAGTATGAGATTGGCGACATTGCAATACTCTTTCTGCCTAAAATTGTTTGGAATTGGCGTGGGGCTATAGATGATAGCGGAAGTCGTGGACAGTACGTTAGATGAAGGGGCATGGCTGAAGGGCTTTTCTGGAAGGAAGTGACTACCAGACTTCACGGTTATGCTCTGAAGCTCGCATGCTGAATGGCCTGTAGCTGAGGTATTTCCTGCAAGGCCGAGCAGATATTCATCCCCTAAAGAATATGGTGGCGGAGGCACTGATGGAAGCGAACTATCATCGTTATTTAAAGGTAGTATTGGCATTTTCGGGTCAGGACTTCGTGAGCCTCGAATGAGTGTTCTCACATCAAATTCATGCTTCTCTAACATGATGATACGGTACCAACGATCTTCCGAACCTTCCTGTGCCTATGGTACTATCGAGAGAGGAGAGGGATTGCACAATTTTGAGGCACTGTTGTACGAGCTTTTCGAAGGTGATAGTGATGGTCGATGAATTTATATTAGCCCCAAAGTATTTTGGAATGTGTATACTGCTGTCGTTCTATGCAATAAGATAATCAATGATGAGATCAAATAATATAAAAACGCTGGTTCACCGATCAAGTCTGATAGAAATAGATGTGAAAAGGTAGGTATTTGGGAGTCAAATGAAGAAAGCTAAGATGAAAATTGTAAGGACATACATACATTGAGGTTTCCTGGACAACTGGTAACATGCCAAACCTTCCTGGCAAGAAGGCACTCTGGAGAACAGGAACATTGCACAATGCATAATAGTGTTAAGATGCTAGGTCTGCATCGTGATTTGAGAGTTTTTGATTTTGAAGCAAGAGCGACTTTGCTTCCTAATTACTCAATTGATTAGAGGCATTAATTCCCAATATTATGTAGGAGTAATTCCGAGGAATTGAAACCGTAATTCTTTTATACATGGTAAGGAAAGCTATCTGCCCTCCTCTTGATATTGCTTGTCGTTTTCAGTTCATGAGGCTGTAAATATGGAAATCATGGCCTCAGTATATATTACTACTTATTCACTTGCTGGCTGAAACCTTCCTTTTATCGCCCTTAACGGCAGTGGCTACTTTCTTCTCCGCTTTGGCGAAGACAGGCCCAGTAGAGAAGATATTAGGTAAGAACTTGCCAACTCGGGCCTGGTATTGCTGATAATCTGGGTATTTCTTGGCGGTTATGAGCTCAGTGAACCAAGTTGAGCCCTGGAAGAGAACTAAGTACGACATAGCACCGACAAATGTCCAGTTGAACACTACTTCGCTGGTCCAACAGCCCCACATGTATAGAACAACCCATATAGTTTGTTCGGCGGCGAAGTTTGGATGCCTGCTCAGGGACCAGAGACCAGAGGTAACGAAACCACGGTCGAGAGATTCCTGGTCAAATCCTCCTTGTACTTTAGCGGTCTTCAAGTATTGCTGCTTGGCGGTTTGATAGTCTGATTTTGAAATGTATTAGCTATGCACAAAAAGAGACAGCCGTAATCACATACTCCATTGTTGCCCATCCGCAAAATACTCAAGCACCACAAGAGTCACAAGACCTCTAGAAAATATCAAATCTGCCGTCGTCCATTGCGCTCCGTGTCGTGCAGCTAAGAGCATAACATATGATGGGGTTGCGACTAGAAAGAGCAGAATGCTTTGCGCAAGTGATATGAAGGTGACATTGAAGACGAAGAAGAGTGGTGGGGGTATGTTATTACGAAGGACCTCCCTTGACAGCAGTGGTTAGCAAGGAGATGAGCGACCCTATCCGAAGGAAAACATACCAGCGGTAGTCTTCGGATCCAATGTTATATCCACCTTTCCTCCAGTAATTGAAAGTCAAACGCAACTGCAGTGTGTCAAAACCGAGTACATTAGGAGGGCACATTACATACACTCCATATTGTGCTAAAAGCTAGAACGTTGTCTAGTCGCCCAGTAGGTAGGCCGCATAGATGTGCATAGATGGTAAAATGGGCATTATAAATGGTAGGTAAAATACTCCAGCATCTGTCGACCTGAGAATAATTTTTGTTGACTTCTGAAACCAACAAGAACACAGGTGCTAAGAATAACGAAAATGCGAAGGCAGATATGAGCGGATTCGTAGCTAGGTAGATATCTCGGAGCTCGGTAGGATTGGAATATGATTGAAGGATTTGCTGAGGAAGGTCGTACAATTGTGGTAGATATGGCAGGACTGTCTTTGTGATATTCGAGCAATCCTCAATTGTTTTGATGACTGGCAAAGTCATACTTGCGGCGAGTTTATCTTCGCTTTGCTTCAAATTGGAGAAGTAGGTGATAGTCAAGGGAATTGAGCCAATCTAGTATATCTTCAAGAAATATTGACTTGGGGCGAAATGAATTGGAGAGAATTGAAGAGAGTTAAAAAGAGTTGAAAAGATGTTGGAGTGAAGCTTGGAGCTCTAATAAATCAATGACAATGACATCGATTTCCATTTAGCGGGGATCTATCTGATTATCGGCTTGGCATAAAAGAAGCTACCAAAAGCTACCGACCAACCAATCATTGAGTTTAACCTTGTTGATGAGTTTCATAAACTGCATAATAAATGTATAACTGCACAGAATTGTTTTCCTACAAACAAGGCTACGCACAAGGCTATCATATAAAATCTTGTCAACTGAAGGGACAACAGGAATATCACTTCTGTACATACCTAATCTCTACTTTAGCAGTTCAATTTTCTGGTACATACCTACTACCACTTGGTAGTACTTTATGATACGCTTTCGAGTCTATCTCCCAAAAGACATATTCTAAGATCTTACAAAGTTGGGTGACAAACCATGTTCCTTGGGGTCAAGCCGTCCCTGTGTTTGCACCATAGATGTACCGTAGAGGGAATATAAGGTTATAGAGTTATAGTTCCCCAAGGCTTTCCGAGGTTAGCAAATGGAAATAGGACATACTTGGATCGGTCGTCAAGATGGCTCCAAAGATTCTTTGTGTTGCAGAGAAACCCTCTATTGCAAAAGCTGTGGCTAATCATTTAGCAGGAGGTAGTGCGCAGGCTGTAAGTCACCGGTTCAGATTTCAGATTTACGACGTCAGCTAATAATCAAATCAAGTCAAGTACTCGCAACAAGTACATCAAGAATTACACATTCACCTTTGATTTCGGTGGACAATGGGGTAATTGTAATGCAGTCATGACATCTGTATCAGGACATCTTACCTCTCTTGATGTTGCCCCATCCCACAGGAGTTGGACTGATCCTCCACCTAAATCTCTCTTTTTTGAGGCGCCGGTCATCGAATCTATTGCTGAAGTAATTTTTTATCATTCCATTTGTTCGAGTCTTTTCCACTGATACATTTGTGTAGGACAAGAAAGTGATTGCACAGAATATTGAGTCTCAAGCAAGAGGTGCTAGGGCTCTTTTCATATGGACTGATTGTGACCGTGAAGGGGAGCACATTGGCGGCGAAGTGAGAGACCAGGCGCTAAAAGGTAATCCACGAATTGAGGTTAAGAGAGCAAGGTTCAGTAACATTGAGCGGGCGTACGCACATCTGCACTTTTCGAATTCGAGTTGCTGCTGACTGCAATAGGCATGTGATTCAAGCAGCTAAGCATCCAGTCGATCTAGATCAACGTCAAGTAGATGCTGTAGCTGCTCGTATAGAACTTGACTTAAGAATTGGCTACGCGTTCACACGCTTTCAGACGACCAATCTTCAGAAGTTAGGAGGACCATTGGCAGACAAAATGCTGAGCTATGGTAATTACTTTCATTCATGTCGCCACAAGGGATTTATGTACTAATAGCGTTTTAGGGTCGTGTCAGTTCCCTACACTTGGTTTCGTCGTTGATCGGTATTTCAAGGTGAAGAACTTCGTGCCTGAACCATTCTGGAGCATCAAGATTACGCACAGCCGGGAAGATATGAATGTGATTTTCAACTGGAAGCGCAATCGCTTATTTGACCGAGCGGTTGTCATCATACTGTTCGAAAGGTGTATTGCTGCAAAGTTTGGCAAAATCACCAAGGTACAGGAGAAGCCAACCAAAAAGTGGAAGCCACTCCCTCTAACCACGGTTGAGCTACAGAAAGCAGCTAGTCGCTGGTTGCATATGAACAGTCAGATGGCGATGACTGCAGCTGAGAGCCTCTACAATAAAGGATTCATTAGTTATCCTAGAACTGAGACTGATCGCTTCGATAAAGGAATGAACTTGAGAGCTTTGGTGGAGAAGCAAATCCAAGATAACCGTTGGGGTCAGTTTGCTCAAAATCTCATCAATGGAGGCTTTCGCTGGCCTCGAGACGGTCGGAACGATGATAAAGCACATCCGCCTATTCATCCTGTCATATACGTTGCTCCGACTGCTTTAAAACCAGAAGAGGCACGAATTTATGAATTTGTCGTCCGAAGATTTCTAGCCTGTTGCTCAGAAGATGCTAAAGGGCAGGCAACTGACGTGGAGCTTGAGTATGGAAACGAAATATTTCAGACGCACGGATTAGTTGTGCTAGAGAAGAACTATCTAGATGTCTATATTTACGAGAAATGGAACAGTAGCACGCCATTGCCAAAATTTGCCCTTGGAGAGAGTTTTGAACCTGATGAGGCCATGATCACGGATGGGAAGACGACAGCTCCGGGATATCTAACGGAGCCCGATCTCATCGCTTTAATGGACGCAAACGGAATAGGTACCGATGCAACTATGGCGGAGCATATTGCTAAAATCAAAGATCGTGAATATGTATTCACGAGGCCCAAGGCGGGCGGGGCTGCCGCTGCTAGCTTTGACGACAACACGCCAGCTGCAGGTCGAGGAGGGCGTGGCGGACGTGGTGGGCGTGGTGGAAGAGGGGGAAGGGATGGGAGGGAAGATAGGGGAGGCGCTGCTGCTGATGTGGGAGGCAGAGGTGGAGTTGAAGAGTTTATTCCGACCACACTGGGAGTTTCCCTGGTGGAAGGCTATGATAACATGGAATTTGAAGTCAGTCTCAGCAAACCATTCCTGCGAAAAGAGATGGAGCTCAATATGAAGGCGATATGCGAAGGCCAGAAGACACGTCGTGACGTTGTCCGCGAAAGTCTAACACAATACCAACGAGTGTTCCTCGACTCCACAGAGAGATTAGCTGTCTTGAAAGCAGTAAGTGAAATCATTGATTTCTTTCACACGTTCCCACAATCATCACGACGTCTAACACATGTTGTCTTTAGGCATGCAGAAAATATGTGCTTAATGATGGAGCTGGGCGTTAGCAATACCCATTTGATCTGGCTGCATGGCTGTTTGCAAATGACTGCATGAGTGGTTAGCGTTCTTGTTCCATCAAGGTACCAGGCCGGTCTACAGTGCTGCCTCGGTTTAACATGAAGGATTGGGCATGAAATATCACGAAGGAAGAAATGTACAGAGTGCAAGCTTTCGAATTGTCCAAGGATGTTGGACATTTGGCCCTTCCATGAGGACCGTAATAAGTTTTATTGTTTTTCGATTCCGTTCCCAAAGTCCGGTTATCGGTAAGCCAACTTCAATAAGATTGTACCAGTTCGTTATCCGCACTTCCCTGGATCATGTGGCTTTCTTTGGGAAGAAGCACGATAGCGATCGAGTGGTTGATGATGGAAGTATGAAACTGGCATTAAATGGTCAGAGGAAAGAAGTCAAGGTTTGGCCGGTTTCGCAGTTTTCGTCTGGTTCATCCGGGTAAAGTTCACGGAAGCGTTAAATCGTTATCAAGGCAAGATTGTGGAACGTGGGGGATGGTAGTGGCCCTTACAGCACGAAATAGCGAGCGTTTTTTAGTACCGTACAGGAGCAAAGTGGGTCAATCACCAACTCCTATTCTATCACCAGCAAGCTCGGTTTACGAGGAAAATGGCTTCGCATTACGATTCGTACCAATGGTTATAATGTGTCTGCTGATCAGGGACTGGTGTTGGCCAAGAAACCAATGAGAAAGATTTGAAAGCAACGTGAATGTCCTTGGTTCAATTGTGCTTTTAGAGGGTACCAAGATTTACATAGTAAGGAACGGTCGGATGGTCCCTCAACGTCCTTGGTTGGTGAGTATATCCGAGACAAGCAGATTTTTCTGTAGAGTCAGAAATTAGTGGAAGATTATTTATGAATGTATTAGTTAGATCTTCTAAAGTATGCGTGAAGAGTGCGTGGAGCGGACACTTGTGGAAAGTCCGTCGATCACTGAATAGATTAGGGCTTTTTAAGGTTCGGATGACAGGTACGGTAGGGTTTAGATAGGGAGATAGCCTAGCTAGCTACCACAAATTGATATGTAAATATCCAAACGATAAATTCTCGTATCCTCTGACGATAGATACCTACTTACTGCACGACTTTGATAATGATATAAGTGAGGAGAGTTTCTTTGTCGGAATGTGGCTTGCTGGTTATTCCTCCGTAGTTTCTACAGTGACTAAAAGCCAGTATGACGTTGGACGAGAGAACCCTCGATCTAGATGTGGTAAGACTTTCTTTCGATTCTCGGATTTTCTTAGTTGCTCAGGTGAGCAGGCAAAATAGCTCACATAGGTGTGCATGAATAGATATTATCTTAGCATCTCAGTATTAGCTGAGCATCTGTGCGAATAGTCCATCCTTTTGAGGGAAATAGTAAATACAAATAATACCTAGGTAATCAATGATTTCGCCAAGCTGAACTCAAAATGATGATTCCCGGGGTTTCCACCTTAGTCATCAATGTGTGTATTTTGAGTGAAATAAATGTACTCGGTATAGATTTATTCATTCATCAATGACTGGATAAATAAATACTTGGATATCTTACCTATCTAGGTAGCAGTAGTAGAACAAGTCACAGTCACTGATAAAGAACAAAATAATACTCTACAATATTAATAAATATAAATGAAACCAATAACCATTCTTACTTTTCAACATTTCACATAGTGAAACTGACTTGAGATCTTACATGAGGAATTGCATAACTCGTAGTATCTACACCTAACTCTGACCTACCCATCTACAATCTATGATAATCTACCTATCTATCTAGTACACAACACACACTCACACTCACACTCACACTCACTACATCTGCCACGCCTAGATTCCCCAAACTTACCCAGTATTTACATTAACTAACCAGGGTACCATGTAAGACATTCCGGTCTATTCCATTTCATTAATCCTCCCTTGGATAGACAAGTGAAAACACAGTAAAAGGCTGCGCACAAACGGCAAAACCAACCCAAGGAAGGATCGAAAGAACCCAAAGAACCCAAGGAGAACAAAAGACAAAGAGATATGATATGCTAAATAGTAGCCCTAAATAGTAACAGCCATCACAGATAGAGATATATTTATCGATATGTATATATAATCGATATAATTAATTCCATTATTCTGTTGTTCCATTATTCAACCATCCCATCATCCCATCATTCCATCATTCCATCATTCCCTTATTCTCTAATCAACAAAACCCCTAGACCTTTCATTCCATATATTCCATCTTTTCCTCAAAACAAAGTCGCTACTTTCCTCTCTACTTTATTCCTAAAACTTATCACATCTTCTCCTCATTCTTTCCAATCGCAGCAGAGCAGTCAGTGTTGGTTTGCTCATCCTTTTAACTCCCACTCCCACTTACTTCAGTTGCTTCCTTCTTGGACCCGATCACAACTAGCTCAGTTATCTTGTCTTGACGCCCACCATCACCATCGCCATTACATTTACCTTTACATCTCCAACTACACCTTCGTCGTGTTTTTTTTTACGACAAGGCCATAATTTGCCCAGTTCGCTTTTTCAACACACGATCAAACAGTTGCTTTGCACTACGTTGCCAATTTATTGAACTCGCTCATAACCTTCCGATCGCAAATCGATCTGAGTCAGCCCGTCAAGGTGTCGTTGCATTCTGGTGAGTCACCAATTTCAATTCAAACGCGCATTGCTTTTCTCGAGGATTTAAAATACTAATATTTGGTCGCGCACTTACAGAGAAATAAATCCACTGAACCATTAACCAAAATGGCTTCCGCTGCTCCCTCTGCTCGCAGAATCCCATCGACATTCGGTCGAGACAGCTTGACTGCTGTAGCGGCTCGAAGTGTTCCCGCCACCAATGGCCATACCCTTCCAACTCCTCCGAATTCTATTTCTCCCAATCTGCCTCCGCATGTTATCAAATCACTGGGTACCCGTTCGCCGCTCCCTCAGCTCAACTTGGAGCATGTTGATTCCGACCTAGATTTACAAGATGGGAGTGGAAATGAAGGAACTTCAGATGTCGGATCGCCAGGGTTGGATACTACCGGTGCTATTACCTCTAGTCTATTGGCTAAGCACCATCTTCCCGAAATTTTACTGGATCACGGCCCACTTGCTATTCGCCACATCATGGGCTACCTCACCACTTCAGTTCCCGGCTTTTCTGGCATTCCTCCCGCGAAGGCTAGAAGACTCGTGGTGGGTGCTCTCGAAGGACGTGGAAATGGCGGTGAGCCTGGCGGTGTAAAGGGAAATGTGTTGTTCGAGAAAGTGGGTTGGGGCCGCTGGGACGCGAGGCTAAAGGGACACCCCGCGAGAATGGGTCGAGCCTTTGGTAATTCACCATCGCCGAGTTTACCTGATTCCTATTCCATGGGGATGCCAATCGCCAACAAGCAAGGATGGTCGTTCACTCGAACACGTCTCAATGAACCAGGCTCAAGTTGGGCCGGTGATTCGGCTTTTTTTTCTCATGGTGATGATGTCTCGATGCCTGATGAGGCTGACAAGATGTCTTTAGATGGTGATGAGTCCGGTTCTTCCTCATCCGAGCAAGGAGGAGATGTAATGATGGAGGATGACGATCCAAATGATGTGACGGATGAGGAGGATTGGGCAGCGGTCGGAGCCGCGGCATTGCGCGCAGCTTCCTATTCAACCTCTGGACCGCTTGCATCTGGACCACTTCCACAAATTTTCAATTCTCATGTATATAGGGGAGGTTTCCGCCCTAGTGTTGGTCATTCCAATCCAGCACCAGCACGAACCCACACCCCCAACAGTTTCACAGCTTTGAACCTAGCTTCCGCGGATTCTCAAGAACGGGAGGCTATAGAAGCACTTTTACGACTTGGTTCTGTATAAATTTGAGCATGGAGTTTTGGGATGGTTGCATATGGTTGGGATTAGCGTGAACCAATTGCCGGCGAGCATTGATCGAATTGTTTTTATTTTCAGCACGCGAAACGACGAATGGGGAAGGATTTTGAAATGGGAATTGGGATATGCCCCCTCGCACCAGCGAGTACGGGAGCATGGCGTTTCTGACATTTCCGATGGGAAAGTGGGTGATGTCCTTGAGCCTGTGCTAATCCTCGTGCGCTCGGTATCTCCACTTCTACACACGCTTTACTTTTGCACATACTTATTTTTCTATATTCAACAACTGCGCCACTAACTTTACCGGCGCCATTTTAACTACGACGATCACGAAAACTTATTCAACATTCACATCTTCATCGTAAGAACATTAACGGATGAAAAAAAAAACTCTTCACTCAGATCAAAATGGATGTGGTTTTATTAACTTTATACTTTCGCAACTTTATCATCTTTAATACCCCCTTGGCGACGCGATTTGAATGGATGCCAGAGATGGCTGGGGACATCATTTTGGAAGGAGAAACCTACGAGGTGCAGGCTAGAGAGAGAAAGGTGATCTTAGAGGGCAAAATGGAAACAACGTTCCAGCTTAGGAATTATTTTTGAGCGCTTAGCTGCAGTCTCGAGATTAGAACTTAATGCATGGAGTTTTTTCGTACTCTAACCGATTGCTTTTTTATTTGTCGTGATGTTATTGCCATCTGCTATGTGAAATAATTTGAGACGAGGTATGGATGAGTTACAATGGAGGCTCTGTACGCACTGGTTCAACGAGAAACCATGGATAAGTCTGAAATCTTGAAAGCTGGAAAGGATAGATGGTGTGTGTAAGTATGAAGAATGATTGCCAACCGCCTTTGGGTAATCTGATGACGCAGTTCTTGGGCAAAAGCACCAATTTCTCACGCCCCGGCCGATATTCTCGATTTATTTCGCAGTTCACTGGAAATTCTTTGATAGATGTCTTTATGGTTCATTGCCATATTTTTATCTCAAGGTTCTTAATGCAGAGTCGAAGGACTGTAGAAGATCACACTTTCCTCCCCTTTCTACGTATAAACTCCATTACTACTATTACTTTTTTTTTGGTTAGGTGGACGGCTGGATTCACGCCCACCGCCATCCACACTTAAAGTATAAACGATAATTCACAGGGCAGGCAATGCCATCTATCTAGGTAAAAATGTCAAGTTTCTGATTCATTACCCTCTTATTACCCTCTCACTACTCTCTCACTATTTTCTCATTACTTTTTCACTATCCTTCTATTACCCTTTCATTATCATTTCACTATACTCTCACTGTTCTCTCACTACCCTCTCATTACCCTATCACTTAATTCCCATAATCTAGCTTGGTTACCTACTCCAACCACATAATCCTGAGATACAGGTCTGAGAGCGTTTCACCCGTTCAATCCCGTGTCGTGGATGATAGATGGATCCAAAGCTGCAACTGTGATAGTGTGGGACATCCTTCCTGGAGAGTTTTCGGGGGTCCAGAAGTAGATAAGTAGGAAAGGACCTATATGATTGCTGCCAAATTGCAATTAGACTCCATCAACGGTTGCCTGACAGGTTGGGATGGTCATCAACCCCTGTTATTGATCATGGTATCGATTTTTTCGACAAGGTCACCGATCAATGCCGCAGCTTCTTTAACTGAATTTTGAGAAGCGAGATCAGCACATATAAAATGTGTCATGATAGGTTGATTTAGAGCATGAATTTCTTCGATAACGGGAAGAACCTTCGGCTCTGAACGCCCAGTGAGGATTATGAGAGAAGAGGAAGCATGCGCAAGATATCGCTGCCTCTGCGCCGATGCTATCAGCTGAGGCACGCCCGTCATAAGTGTTGTTCCCTGGTCACAATGGAAGAGAAGTGTTGAGCTGCCGAAATGTCAGTGCTAGATTGGGAAAATATTAACAGTGTTGCTGAAGTGCTAGGTAGTGTATAGTAGGAATAGAACTGATAATATGCGCAACTATACCTGATAAAACACCCCTCTCGTGACGCAGTGTTATACTAATGGTGGTACGAAAGAGAGGCGGTCTTCATATACTTATGTTGATAACGCGTAATTCCTGACATCCCCATGATTGCAGCAGTGAAGTGTGATGATGAATAATCTAATATGGCTTCGACTTTTTGTATTCCTGGTAGCTGACTTACAGGAGAAGAAGACCCGACTCTCACTTGCAAATGCGAAACAGAAGTTCAACAATATGTATCACACCTCGCATCAAGCAATTCACGCGGCCAGAAGAATATAAAAATTTACCTTAGAACTCAGACCTTTGATCCTGTACGGGCAATTGTATATGGAGCGGGTTTAATATTTTATGTCACGTGACAGATGGCCTTGTGAGCGAAGTCGGTGGGACAAAGCGGAACACCCCCTTCTCCGGAACTTATTCTTTCCAAAGCAACATCCCTTCACTCCTCCTTCGCATCTCAGAAATAGGTCCTACGGAACTAGCGTTGAGACGTATGGACATCACCTTCATTACCCTCCAACTATCCATGTCTCTCTTGAATTCGCGAGGAAGATAAACGGAATACCGAGTTTCAGATGAAGCCACAGAACAAAGTCCCTCATCTACTCGAGTATGGTATTTGAACTAGTATTTATGGCTTATCTAGTACAATCAATGCTTGTTTCGTCCATTCGGTTTCAATGGTACAAGTGTACACCTTATTTTATCATACACATTGACCAATTTCAACTGTACAAATGTGTGAAGAGCTTTGGCTGAAATTGTTTATAAGTTTCATTAGAACTAGTGTTCCAAGATTTTAAAGAGGTGAAAATAGAGCATGACTCCATGCTAAACAACTTAAATACTAACAAATTTGTTTTGGAAAACATTGATTTCTGTTTCTCCCTCGCTGGTGATTGATAAGTACTGTCATTGTCATTGTCATTGTCATCGTCACTATCACTGCAAGATGTATTGCAATGGTTAGCAGCGTAGTATTTGCAAATACCCAGGATGAGGCAATATGACTAGCACACTTCTACCCAGCCACATGTTCAGTAACCTCAGAATATGCTGTTTAATTGCACTTTGAGAGTTAAGTTCTCCTGTATGGATGTACACGTCCTGCATCACGATCGTTCATATGTATATGTGTTTGTGTGTGTGTGTCATAACCAGCACGTGTTGAGTGAGGGGTTCATCATTTGTATGGCGACGCAATGGGTCCATTTTAGTAATTAGGCCCGGCACTGACATATTAATGAGGGCAGTTGGTTCGATTTCATAAGTACCAGAACTCACTTACGATGTCCAAGCTCTTGATTCAGCTCATCTCGTCTGCGAAATTATGGGCGTTCGTTGATTTGACAATTCTGTGTTCAAAATATAAGTCGGAAGAGACCTGGTGCGCCAGTACGAGATTAAGTTTCGCCTAAATCTAAATTAGGGACTGGCTCGTCTTTTGCTCGTCCTTGTAAGAAGAGTATTCGAGAACTCCTTATATCCTCCTTGAAGCCGAAGTCCTCAGCTCAGACGTCAACTTTAGGGGAACGGTGAGTGGCGGTTTTAGATTGGATGATCGACAGCACTAAGGTTCCCCAAGCCATGATGGATTAGCTAGTTATAACTAACAATAATTGCTGCAATAATCCAGTGCTAAAATTGCCATATCTGTCAAGACTCCAAAGACTTTCACCAGCTACCACAATTATCGCACATTTTTTCGAAAGCTTCACTTTCATATTGTATAAACACAAACTTGCATTATGATCGATATCGACAAGCGAACTGAATCGGTGACCACGTCAAACCTCAGTGAGGCATCATTACCTATAGGAGTGGATTCAATTTCACACATAATTCAAAAACTCAACGACCTAGGCCTTCAATTATCAAATGATAACATTATTAACTGGCTCCCGAATAATCGAAATCACCCTCGAAATTGGCCTTTGAAACACAAATTGGCCAATACTGCTTGCATCTTCTTGCTTGATACAATTAGGTGTGTGATTCCATGCACAGGCACTTGGAATGGAAATCAAGTTATAAACCTACTAGGGTATTTACTAAACCCGACGAAGTGCTATTATAGAATCAGGAGGCGTTCGTTCTCCCTATTCTTCTTTACGATAAATACTAAGATTCTCAACAGTTGATCGCGGCTACACCAGCGGCTGCAGAATATGGTATCTCTCAAACGCAGTCACTCATTGCATTTTCCCTCATGTAAGCATGCACCAGTTGTGGGTAGTCCCAACGTATCTTCTCATCTGGTTTATGTAGGTACGGAATCGGTGAAGCCTTGGGGAGCATTGTCTTTCCGCCATATTCAGAAGCTTTCGGAAGAAAACCGGTACTCATATGTGCTGCCCTCCTGTTACCGGTTAGTTGCCTGATTACTGGACTTGTGCCTTCCATTGCAGGGGCATATATCGGACGATTTATCATGGGTGCGGCCTCATCCGTTCCTGCTACCGTTATTGTGGGCAGTTTGGAGGATATGTGGAAGCCCGCAACCCAAGGTCATGCCATCTACGCGTGGGTCCTGTCAGCGGGGTTGGGAGTCTCTTTAGGGTAAGTGAAAATTGAACACCCTCTCGCAAGTGTTCAAAGATAAGAAGCATTGTTGGAGTGCAAGAAATACCGGGAACAACAGCTAAATAATCAAGCAGGCCAATATATGGAACTTACATCACCAGGGTACTTGATTGGTAAGTTGAGCTCTCGTTCATACACCCAACATTTTCATGTAAGTACACCCTGTAACTAATACAACTCCAAACACAGGCGGTGGTTGTATCATATTGGTGCTATCATTTCTTTTTGTGTATTTATTCTCCTCTTCCTAGGCGGTATCTCCGAAACCCGCCCAAGTAAACTGCTTGGAAACCATATCATCGCTGTGCAATCATACGCAGGTGTACTCAAAACCCGCACACAAACAGCAGAAGACCATGTTCCCAATTTCCGTACTTTTTGCCAGAGTGCCATTATTCAGCCAGCAAAACTATTCTTCCAGGAACCCATCATTTTTACGATGGCAACCCTAGCAGCCATAGCATTCTCCTTACTATTTCTTTTCACTGAGGCCCTAGATGTTGTATTCAAACCGTATGGATTTACCCAGACTTCATACTCATTAGCATTCACTGCATACGCCATAGGAATGATTTGTGGTATCCCAGTCAGATTGATAGAATTTCGTCATCTTGAGAAGCGTGCCGAAACGAAGCAGCTTGAACCCGAAGACAAAATACTTGGCTTTGCTACCGGAGCATCAGCTTTGGCGGCCGGTCTTTGGCTCATGGCTTGGACTACTCCACCTTTGGTTCATAGTATTGACTGGGTTGTACCAATGATAGGATTAGCAGGTGCTGGATTTGCGACTAACGAAATCGAATACGCGCTTGGGAACTATCTAGCGGATGTAAGTCAATGTACTCTTGCCTTTTCCTTTTACTCAGACTGATAAATACAGACGTACACAGTCTACGCATCTTCGGCCTTCGCCGCATATTCGACTCTACGAGCTTTACTTTGTGGTATATTCCCTCTATTCGCAGACCAAATGTACAATGATTTGGGCTCGAATGTCGCTGGTTCCATACTAGCTGGGATTGCTACTTTGTGGCTTATTAGTCCTTACATCTTCAAAAAGTATGGAAAGAAATTGCGGCAGAAGGGAAAGTTCGCAAAATTTAGTCTGGATGCCGATCAAAGTTCTCGGCAAGCGGAGCTCGATGCAGTGGGAAGGCAAATTTGCTGAAACTTTGGACAAAGGAATTTGATAGAATTTGCAGCACTCTCAAATAAGCAGGCTCGGCAGATGCTGCTACAATTAGAATCATGATTGATGGTAACTAAAATTGCAGCAGGCCGAACTTGGTTTTCTACTAGATATCATTATCGTTCCAGAGATCGTTTTAAAAGTAGGGAAGCTACTCACGTACTCTCATTCATCTTCGGCCAGAACCCGCCACACTTTTCAGCCCGTCTAATTTGATTATAGAAGCCTTTACCTTTCCATTCTTTAAAGAGAGAACTGAACATTGAAAGAATCCAGCCAAAATCCGCACTATTTGAAGCCAATCTGTGCAATTAATCGAACGAAACCGACTTCTATCGGACGGGTAGTTCCAATCATTCCACAATTCTTTTACTCTTGTCTTTCTTAATACCTTCGTCATCTGTATAACCCCTTCAAAATTGAGTATGTTGGGACAAGAATGGGCTTTTCACGCCCGGCTTCAAAATCCACCAACTTGCAATGAGTCACTCGAAGTGAATATTATCCCTACTCGTCCGCTCATTTTATTGTGCGCTCTCAACTTCGATTAACACATATACTTTGGATTTCACGTCTCGCGCCATTCCGGATTGCCCTTCAACATAAAAACATGGCTCTCACAGGGTACTGAAGCGCCTCGACCACCAGCAGTGTGGAGTCATTTTAAGTCCTGTGTTGGAGACTCTCATCAAGATAAAGACAAGAGAGAACAAAATTCGAAGAGCTTCTTGCAGCTCAGACGAAATTTGGTCTGGAACTTTCTGATCTCGGTCAAGAACGGGTCTAAAGGTTAACAAAAGAAAAGCTCGACGCCACTAAGTAGTCTTTAGCCGATCGGCCTTTTTGGCTGTTCTGTAAGTAAAAAGTTACTTGATTAATGCCTGTAATAAGGTTACATCGACCAACTATACGTCACAGCGTATCAATAAGACAATCGCTCAGGGGAACGTCACGCGATCGCTCAATATTCCTACACAGTATTGAAGAGTATCATAGAAGGCATGTCTGAAATATTTCAACGAAGGAAAGTTCGTCGCCGAGGAGGAAGCACGTATTGCTACGAGAGGAGAAGAAGCGAAATCAGAACTTGAGGTAAGATAGACTACCCAATTTGATCTGCTATTCATAAAATGCTAATGGTGTTAAGACAATTGAGGAACAATATAAGCAAGACTCGAGGTTGTCAATCACCCGCTGGCCTCCAAACCAAAGATAGGGCTCTGAAAGATACTATATCTCCAACAGTTTAGATGCCCGCAAGGGAGTTTTTGAACAGGGCATTCAGGGAAATTTTTTGGAGGGGAATGGATTCATATCGAGGGTCGGGGTCGGCGAGATAAAGAGGCCAACCGCCTGCGCAACAGCGACTGTCATGATGTCACATCGACCTAGACTTTACGCATTACAAGTTTCTTGGCTGGGATAATGAAGATGCTAGCTATACGGATTTCAGAAACATCTATGGTATTTTGCCCTAGAATCGCGAGCACAGTATGCGGGCAACCTTGTTCAAATTATTCTATCAAATGAAGTACACATACGATAAAGAAGCGGATACGCATTTCAAAAGAGTTTTTTTTGGGAATGCAGGAAGATTCTATGCTGGCGTAAACGAAGGCTGGCCTGCTGCGGAGAAAGGTAAATATTTTGATCGTGAGGATACCGAGATTGCGAAGGATGTAATGAATAACTTTTACGTGACGTGGGGAATTTCCGAGGCAAACAAATGCACAGATAGGCTATGGAAGTAGCGGGATTCGTTTTACTCGGAAAGCTGCCGGCCATATAAGGTATTTCAAGACGATCTGGTACAACGGCACGTAAGTCACTTATATGCTCGGCACGTGCAAGAACCATCACGCCAAGTTCTCTAGTTCCCTGGAGACGCTTTTTTTTTTTTTGGCAACAATAATGGGAAATTATTTGTGGTTTAGGGAGAGGAAATGAGCTAGTACAGTCTAACGATAATTAACAAGGGTCAAAGATTTGGTCAACAGTGAGAACGACGCTGAAACGTGACCAAACGTGACCTCCTAAAGCTCTTGTCTGTCTGAACTTTGTGTATCTAGTTTTATTTAGCTACATCCACAGCTTTCGGAAGTTAGTATAGGACTTGAGTATCGTTCATTGGATGGCACTGTTCACTGTTTCTACCCATTGCTATACACATATCTCGTTATATTGTCACAAGCTTTTGCGACCTTCATCGCAATACACAGTACGTTACATCCTGCTTATCTTCATAGAGAGTCAGTAATGTTTCATTGGATAATATCCATGTTCTGCAGCTTGCATTTAACATGCCCCCTTGTTCAACCCCGCATCATCCTCCTTCCCCGCATTCAAAGTGCCGTTTTTTAACTTATTTTTTCCATCACCAACGTTTATTTGTATATGGTGTCACCAAATCTAAAAAGTAGGTGGAGAATCTGTGGTGTTACAATACACAAAGTGTGTTCAAAATATTCCTCGGACGAAGTCCTTGCATCGAGAACCTTCAATTCTATCCTAACCCGGTCAATCATGACAACAGCCACAGAAACCTCAGAAAACATCTCAGCTACTCCTGGTTCAGAGATACACGACGACAAGCCAGTACAAGCTGAACACGAGACCGTGGACGCCACGCCCCCAGGCGAAGAAAGCCAAATTACGAAAGAATTAGATCGGCTCATTACGAAGAAATTCGATAGAAATGTTGTGCCGTGGTTATTTGGACTATGGCTGCTGGCTTTCATTGACCGCTCTAATATTGGGAATGCTAAGATCGATGGATTGGCTGCGGACTTGAATATTCTAACGGGAACAAAGTTTAATATTGCGTTGACTATCTTTTACGTACCCTATATTTGTGTTGATAGTATGCATTTTACCCCTCGCTCGATATTTGATGCTAATTCTACAATACAGTTCCGTCGAATTGGCTTGTTAAGAAAATAGGCGCTGGATACTACCTCCCCGCCTTAATCATAGGATGGGGCACCATAAGTCTCTGTATCGGATGGGTAGAAACATGGAACTCGTTACTAGCTGCTCGTTTTTTTCTCGGGCTCATGGAAGGTGGATTACTGGGAGGCCTGATAATCTACCTTGCCATGTTCTATCGTCGTCACCAACTCATGCGTCGAATCGGCCTCTTTTACTGTGCTGCTCCATTATCCGGAGCCTTTGGAGGTCTCCTCGCTACTGGGCTTTCGAAGATTAAAACTCCGGGGTATAATGGCTGGCCCTTCATTTTCTTTGTCGAAGGTGCTATTACCGTCATCTTTGGAATTGTGACGATATTTTTTCTGCCCCATACACCTTCCCACGCCAAGTTTTTAACGGAAGAAGAACGATATGTCGCTATCCATCGTATGAAACTTGATTATCGTGGAGCTTCTCCGGTTGCCAACATAGATAATGAGAAATTCAATTGGCACTGGGTAAAATTAGCCGTGTTCAATTGGAATACTTGGTTACTTTCACTTAACTTCTTTGCCGTCATTACTCCTATTTATTCCTTTTCCCTTTTCCTACCGACTATTATTACTGCGCTGGGTTATACTCGTATAAATGGTAACTAATCCACTTCCCCCCTTTTCATTCTTACCTATTTCTTATAAAACGCCAACCTAACAAACCATCAGCAAATCTCCTAACCGTCCCTCCAAACATGGTCGCCTTCCTCAGCGTAATCCTCGTCACATCTCTCTCAGACTACTTCAAGCGCCGCGGAATCTTCATGCTCATCTGTTCTAGCATCGCCATAATCGGCTATATAATGCTCATCACCATTTCGAAACCCCATGTCCAATATGGCGGTACGTTTCTCGTCGCTGCTGGAAGTTTTGCCTGTCCGCCTGTCGTCATGGGTATGTTTCAATTTCAGATGCTCAATTTCCAATTTCTCATCCCTGCTATTTCTTCTTCACCATCTCGTCATACTTTCAAATTAATTCCCATACCAGGCTGGCTAGCAAACAACACCTCCCCCCACTACGTCCGCGCTTCCGCCTCAGGATTACAAATCGGTCTCGCCAATATCGCCGCCTTCATCGCAACCTTCACATATATAGCCGAAGATGCACCTCGCTATACAGCAGGTCATGCGATAAATCTCGGTATGTTAGGTTTGTGTCTCATAGTTACTAGTATTACGATGTGGTATTGCAAATGGGAAAATGGGATGCGGGAGAGAGGGATGAGAGATGGGAGGTTGGTGGAGGGACATACGGAGATGTTGGGTCATAGACATCCAGAGTTTAGGTATACTGTTTGAGGGAATGGTTAGTGGAGATCTGTTGTGATTTTGAGGGATGGAGAAGTTTGGGAGCGAGGGTTACTTACAAGGAAGTAGGATGTGATCATATGGTGATATAGTTTCATGCAACAATATTGCAGCGTAATTATCCAGTCGGTGATATCATCTAAATCGAGTCAAAGGTTGAAGAAAAATAAAGTTAACTTCAATTGATAATATAGCTTGCTAACTAACACCAACGACCGATATTTAGCGATGTAAAATGAAAATTAAAAGTGTTAAAAATGGGCGAGAATGTTGGATTCCCCCTGAAAGAAGTATTTGAAAGTCCTCCTGAAATCATCCCCAAAGAACCGCTTCCATCGCCCTAACAAAAGAGAATAACAAATCACCATCAATCCACTAGTCCCACCATCAACCGAAAGAAAAGAAAAGAAAAGCAAAGACCAGAAAAGAGCCCAAAACGAAAAAGAGATCCTCCCATACACCATCTATCTCCAATCATCTCAACACTTTCGCCGGTGCTCGATCGCTCAAATACCAGTCGATCCCCATTTTTCAAGCTATAGAAAACTCTAGTCTTTTCCACATCGTAATATGTATGTAACCGTGACCGCCGGGAAGAAAAAGAAGAGGATCTAAGAAGTTAAAGGATCGCAGATCCAACTTTGGACGCCGTGGTCGTAAATGCCTTGCATTTGTGCGATACCATTCTTGTCGACGATAGCATAGGGTTGATCAGCAGGGCACTATTATTAGTATGATTGTTAGTATTTATTTAAACTCTAGAGGTGTTTAGATAAGGGCTTGAATGAAGGGGCGTTCTTACGCCTGGTTGGGTGTAGAGCCAACAACCAGGAGTGTTCTCAACATTGATGTTGATTGACTCCGTATTCTTGTTGAAAAGAGCAGGCATTTCATTGCATACACCGGGAGTGGAATAACCATTGTAGACAAATCCTTCGTAGTTCCAGTCAGTATAGCCTTGGAGGAGAAGCCTGAAAAACTCGTTAGTTGATTGCTTTTAAATATTCCAACCCATATAATTGGATTGAACTTTGGGCGGAAAAAGAGAGTTCAGAGCACATACTTTGAAGTTCCATCTGGCGAGGCAAGGTTGCAGCTGCACTCAAGAACACCTGGCCAAGAAGCTGGGTTTTGCCATACGCAGCCTGCAGCGCTGGAGCAGAATGAATCGGCCGTCCTAAGAACACCGGCGAAGACTGTAGAAGAGAAAGCAAGAGTAGCCAAAATGGCAGAAGTAGCTTGAGTGAAATGCATTACGATTAATTGGTGGTGGCTGTCGAGATGTTTAATGACGGAAGTGTTGTTTGAGTTTTTGGCTGTTGGCTGCTGCCTGTCGGTTGAGATATTGTTGATTGAAGACTGGATGTTGTTGTTGCGATGAGGAAAGAGAGGTTGGGCCGCTCCTGCCTCTCTTTATATATCCATTTCCATGGCATAATACCAACGACTAGCTCACTTGAGCTTGAAACAAACACATCCAGTGTTATTGAACGATATTACTAAATCTGGCAAGAATTGTTTTTCCCGTTTTTCTTGGCCGGAATTCCCATGTTCCGGCAAAGGAAGTATCTCATCGACGATGACCTTTCGGATGTTAGATTTGCAAATATCATGGACATGATTGAATCGAGAAAAGAAGGACGTCCAAGGCGCAAAACACGAGAAAGAACAAGTGATAGTCTACAGAGGTGATGGAATCGCACGAAAGGTTCTTCTTGTTGGTGGATTTTGGGATACAAATCCACACTGTTCGCGTCAATGAAGTCTAGCTCTAGCCTTGTTTAAATTATGTTCTAGCTTGATTTTCAGCTTGTTCTATAAAGTATGACAGTCATGTAGATAGCGCGAAAGACATATACGAGAGTATGATGAGTGACCAGATCGACGGTATATTTGTACTCCTGTGTATTACAAAATCGTCGGCCAAAAATCTGATCGCTTTAAATGATAGGATAGTATGGATTACCAAAATTGGACAGATCTTAACTTGCGATGTAACTTAGAATCTCGGATACTACAACAAAATCGCCGAGTAGATAAAAAGATACCAGCAACGTGGTAGAGTCAAGAGTGCTAACTTCACAACTTGATTGAGACCTCGAGGAGTGTGTTACGTGCTTTGACAGTGGAAACATAACAATATACAAGTAATCGGTGAAGACCGATGATGTGGAAGAAAATGAGATATGTGATAGAAATATATCCCGATTTTACCTCGCTGGGGAACTTACACGATCGACGTTGCTAGTACGGCTAGACAGGAATCAACCGAAAGTACCGAGGGCGCATCCGAACATTGTAATCTTGTTTCACTACATTTCTAACGAAATATTTGGCGGGTGGATGACTGTTCTCTCACAATCCTTCAATAGAGTCTTCTGATGGTCCAAGTCCTTGGTAAGATCGATCGTACCAAGATGAGGACTAGATAGAAAAGCCATGAAATCTATCAAGTTCCGTGGTGGATCATATAACCCTGATCTCATAATGTACAATATTCATATGTGGGTCAGGCAGAATTGAGGAGATGACTCGGAACCTAACACATACGCTTCGATTTGTGGCAGACTTGACCTCGAGGCTCTTGGCTGGCGCAGAACGCTCACTCACAGAAGTGGTAATTTAGTTGAGACTTCTTGTAATCAAAAACGGCTCAGGAGCTGGTCCCCGGCCTTGCAAAGAATAGCACGAGCCAAGATATCTACGTAGCATTAGACCTAGAAGAGCGAAATCATAGACTTCGGAACGTACCTTAATGATTATGTTACTAATGGGGATAAATCAATCCAGCTTCGGTAGCAACATCAAAATCCACTTGTCAGTAGCTATTGGATATTATTGTTCGCCAAAAGGATGGTTAAACTTCAGCAGGCTATTCAAGCCTCCAACCCAGCCGTCATCATCCTTCATGCCACTTTTAGGCCCTCTCATGACACATGGAACACCTCCACCCCATTCGTTGCTACCTTTCATCATTTCCTCGCCCTGAACTCTTATTTCCATGCCGACGCCAACTCCTATGTTTCGTCTTTGCCCGTCGATACTAACCTCCAATTCCCTTCCTCGATTCTTATCACTTAATCGAAGTTTGATCGGCGTGTTTGCAGGTACAACAAGAGGTCTAAATGAAAGACTCCTCGGACAGATCGGAGTTAGAAGAAGGCTGCTCACGAGTGGATGAACTATACTACCACCAGCACTCAAACTATATGCCGTACTCCCCGTTGGTGTAGAAATGATCATACCATCCGCAACAGCCTCGGTCAAAAATTGATTATTGACAAAAACTTCGATAATAGCCAAATGTGCTTCTTTTCCTCGATGGATGATAACTTCATTCATGGCATGCACATCTCCCTCTGCACTCTCTCGCGTACTTTTACCATTTGTATCAAAGACCTCGACCTTCAATCTATTCCTGAGAAGTACTTTCGAGCCCCTGGTTGACCCCATCGACTTGCCTCTAACACTCGACCATCCAGACATATCATCAGTCTTTTCTGACGTCGAAGTTTGGATATGAGGATGCATCTCGTCTTGAAAGAGATGAGACCCTGCAGCCGCTCCCGACATATAGACTTCTCGGAAGGCTCGCTTATATTCAGCGAACTTCCATTCTCCTAGGAATCCCAGGGTACCCATGCTAAAGGAAAGAATTGGAGGAACATGGCGGGTTGTGCTGAAAAGAGACGACGCATGTAGGATTGTTCCATCTCCACCAAGTGTCGTTACCATGTCAACCTTAGATGGGAAGAGAGATGGAACGTCAGTGGTATATACTGGAAATGTCAAAGAATTGTGTATACTCTCTGCCACCTTTTGCTCAAAAATGAGAGCTGCATTTTTGTAGTTCGAGTGTATATGTCTAGTACCTAGTCAGCTAGGGGAACCTTTTACAGGTATGAGTATATTGAACGAACTTGACATATTCAAATAGAGCCTCGGTGACGGCTGGAGCACGATCCTTCTTTATGATCAAGAGATTGCGAGGAGGTGAAGGCCATTGTAAAGAGAGCAAATCACTCTCTTTGGCTCCTATAAATTTCCACGTGAGTATTTGGATTGAGGTAGGTACAAGGACAGTACAGTATGTGTGGACTTACTATGATATCTAGGAACGAATCTATCCGGTAAACTCCTGATGTCTAAGATCTCGGATCTTGGATTGGTAGTGGTAAAAGATCTAACTTGTTTGGAGCAAGTTCTTGACCAAGGCCTGGAGAACGTGAACATGAACATGGTGAAATGTCGAAAATCGTATGAGATTCAGATGATCTCGTTGCACACACTAGCCAAAGTGCCGAGATGATCTTACACCAACCGATCTAGGAAGGTCTGATCAAACGGTGGATAGAGTAAGTGGTGGACACAAGAGGGGTACAATTAACATAATTGGTGGAGAGTCCGAGCGAGCTTATTAATGTTGATGATAGTTGGGGGAGAGAAGTTATTATTCTAGGAAACTCTAATCCAAAATGAAGACATGGCCCGTGCATCAGTATTTTCCGGCTGGTCCGAGAAAAGAAGGCCACCGTAGAAATACTCTGTATCTGACATCTGTAGAATGAATGAACAAGCTCTCTCTCACATGCCATTCAGCAATTACCTACCTACCCTACCTATACCCGCCAGTGACCTAGTCCCTAAGGTTAACCTATTCTATTACCGGCAACTTGAAATTTTAATTTACGTCACATCACTAAATTTTGAACATGAACATATTGGCAACTACATATATATCTATATATTATATATATATCTACATACACATATATACATGTCTATATACTTCTACCTCTACCCACTAGGCGTATTCAAAATGAAGAAAGTTTTATGATATAAGATTCTTTATGCTTGACTTTTACATTTACTCGTGTAAAACCACCAGTGAGCTTCTCAATTCACCCCACCAAAGCAACCTGGCGCTACCACATTAGCTGCCAGTGCTACGACACTAGATACTACGACACAGCCTTCTAGCCCTCAGCCCTTTAGCTTTCTAGCTTTCTAGCCTTCCCGCCTTCCCGAGCACACGACAAATCTGCCTAGTCTACAACTTCTCAAAATCCCTACTAGGTAGCTGTGGGCTATTTAATCCCAGAGCTCGCCTTTGGAAAACTCTTCTCCAAGAGTAATCTGATTCACAAATTTCAAACAACCATCATGGCCGACCCCAATCTCAAGCAAAGGCATAAGGCCTCAGCTATGCCAGCACCCGTACCGGATTTTGGAGGAGGAACTAAGGAAAAGGCCATTGGAGATCATCCTTCTGGTGAAGTTAGACACGGATTTGTCGCACAAGTTTGCAGATTGTTAAGCTTCGCGACTTATTTCTGGGCTGCTTGTTCTACGTAAGTTGCGCGGCTTGAGCTTCGAGATTCTTTACTGACCCGTACAAGGATTCAAGCTACCCAACTGATCGGCATACCTTTGTACTGGATAAACCGAGATATATACTATTCATGGATGGCACTCACGAAACAATCTTTCGGCCTTGTAATAACGACCATGACACAATGGTGGAGTCCAACAGTGGTTAGAATAAGTGGTGATGCTTCGGTAGCGGGGCAATTGCGCAAAACTGCCGATGGGAGAGCAGAATGCCATTTCCCAGAAAGATTGATTTTGATCGCGAATCATCAGGTATGCACAAGTTTGCGGCGAGGAAGCTTCACGAAACTAATGTTTGTTAGCTTTACACAGATTGGCTTTACCTCTGGTGGGTGGCTTACACTAATCAGCCTCAAACACATGGTTATATTTATATTATTGCAAAAAACTCTCTTAAATGGGTTCCGATTATTGGTTGGGGAATGCAGTTTTATAATTTTATATTCATGTCGAGGAAGATGGAAAAAGACCGACCGGTAATGGCCCATCGATTCAAGCAACTTCAAGAGAAACGACCAGGGGCTTTGGAACTCGATCCTATGTGGCTTCTATTGTTCCCCGAGGGTACGAATGCAAGCGACAACAGAAGAGAGGCGAGTGCAAGATGGGCAGAGAAGATAGGTGTTAAGGATATGGAACATGTTCTTCTTCCAAGGAGTACTGGCTTATTTTTTAGTTTGAACGAGTTAAAAAAGACGGTCGATTATGTATACGATTGTACAATGGCTTACGAAGGTGTTCCGTAAGTACTACCTGCCTCCTCAAAGCAGCCGATTGTTCTAATAGTTTCTAGGAGAGGGAAGTTTGGCCAGGATTACTTTACTTTAACCTCCTCATACATCGAGGGACGGCCACCAAAATCAGTGAACCTCTATTGGCGTCGATTCAAAATCGCCGATATACCTTTGGATAATGCCGAAAAATTTGAAGTATGGCTACGGGAGAGGTGGTATGAGAAAGATGCTTTGATGGAGCAATACATGGTTACTGGTCGATTTCCGCCTAACGTGACTTCGAAAGAGGGGACTATAGAGGAGTTCATTGAGACCGAAGTCAAACCAAAGCATTGGTGGGAAGTTTTCAACATCTTCATCGTTTTGGCGACTGTGGGGCTAGTTGCGAATCTATTCACCAAGGCTTGGAACTTGGCCTTGTATGGTAGCGTTAGGAAATGAAGTCAAGTGAGTACCAGGTAATTAGGAAGGAAGGGATCTTGGTCTACATAGGAATGAGGGTTATTGCTAGGCATACGAATGTATATGGATGGACAGCACAGCATGGATTATTAATGTCTCATGAAACGAGCGGTGTTTATAGGGTAAAGGCGGGCGGGTCGGCATTTTTCATATCAGACATCTCATCTCTCCTTTTATGCGAAATACCCAGATGGATTAGCGGTTAGGTTATAACGCGGGCTTGGGGGAGAAAGAATGGATATTCCTACCTTTAGCGAGAATATTTTTAGCGATTCATATATAGGATACGTATGTGTAGAAGAGTTTTCCTATACTTTATTGTGCAGTATCGTCTCATCGTTCTTCATCAATCTCTCCCATTTAACAAGCTAAACACCTTACGATCCATCTATTATCCATCATGTACTTCTCATCCTCTAATCACCTTCACCCTCACATTGGCTAACAAACAAATTCGTTCGACAACTCCTTACTTTTTCAATCCTGATTGATTATCAGCTCTGATTCCTACTTCTTTACTGGTGATTTTTATAATTACTAGGTAAGATTACTATAGTAGTCTTTTCTATTTTTCATTTTTTAAATATCTAATATAAAATTTATGATAGTGAAGAAGGGGACATAGATGGATTAATAGACTGTTATTGAGTGGTATACAATGCATGTGTTTTTATAATGATTAGTCCTTGACCATACATCAGCATTGGAATTATATCAACGCGCTAGCAACCACTCTGATTCATTCATAATCCGACAGGTCATATGCAACGCCTATATCCTATACTCCAAACCCTAAGACCAACCTCATAAAGAATATAAAGAACATAATAACCCTAAATAGGTAACCCCCTCGCCCTCCTCTCATCCTCCACCTTCTTAGCCTCCACCCTCGCTAAGAAAGCCTGTCTCTCCCCGTACGCCCCCTTCTTCTTGCCCGCTGCATCCAACTCATCCTTATAACCCTCTTTATCCACAAACCCAGCCCAATCCATCGCGCTCTTTTCTACTGTATTTAATTTCTTCGCTTCCTTCCCTGCACCCACACCCCCAACCAAATTCCTCGCAGCCGCTGCTGTGCCAAAATACAAATCTGTTCTTTGAGGTGTGAGATTTTCTACAATAGGTTCAAAGATCGAACGACGAGCCTTTTTAAGATTGCGTTTTGGCTTGACGAAAAGTTCCGCTTCTTTCCCCTTATTCCCCTCCTTTCCAGCATCAGATTCTTGAGATGCGAGAAAGAGTTTTGCTTCCGCGGAATCTTTCGATACGAGTTTTTGCTCTGTGATAACCTTCCCGGCGAAATTGTAGGTACGTTTCATCATAATCATAGAATCTGGGTCTTCGTTGAGGCTGCTGCGTTCTCTGGATTCTCTATGTAGTTCCGGCGACTTACTCTCTGTTTTTGGACTTGTGGATACGTTTACGGGTTTTGCAGAAGGTTTGGGTTCGGTGATGGTGGATGAGGCGGGTTTGCCAGATATCATGGCTGCCCACAAGGCATCTACGTCAACTGTTGCGGCTTTGGTATCTGCGAGGGGTTTCTTCTCAATCTTTCTACAGACAATCATCAGCAAAGACGTTCGCAAATATCTGATCGTACACATACTCTTGAGCGCGCATACTCCTCGTCTTAACCAAGCCTCCCTCACCACCCTCGTCTTCCTCCCCATCTCTCCCATCCTTCCTACTCCTCTTCTTCCGCCTTTTCAAGCCCTTTTCAATAATAGCTTCATCGCCCGAGTTCTCAAATCCCGCATCCTCCGCCTCTTCATCATTACCGCGTTTCCTTTTTGCCGTCTTTTTCTTCGGCTTATCTATTACCGCAGTAGAACCTTCATCTTCTGCTTCTGACTCTGATGATTCTTCTTGTGCTGGTACTGCATCTGGGGCGAAATCCTCATCTTCTGATGATGCATATTCCTCATCTGATGGTATGAGTTCTGGAGGCATCTCGTATTTAATTTAATATATCGAACGCGAAAGAAGTTTGATCGAGGTAAGGATTCGCAAGGCTGAGATATCACATGTTTATCATTATCGTAATCTTTTAACTCTCTCAGTGATGATTGGGAGGTGCGTGTTTAGCAATGCTTTATAATCAGCAAACATCTGATTAGCTCCTCTCGGTCTACATTTACTACCTATGATCACATAGTCGAGAATAATACCACACCAACGGCAATTCTGAATTCTACCCAGGTTTAAAAGTCGAATCTGTGCTGTGCCGCAAAGAGACTTTTTTTTTTCCAAAATATAATACTTAATGCAAGTATAATATCAACATTCTTTTGCAGTCTCAGATATGCAATGCATGTAAGCGCGAAAGTTTTTGCTAGCGAGCTCCTCATTTTCCTGCCATGTCCTGCATTCCAAACCCAAAAGAGCTCAGTGCCAACGTTGAACGGACAGAGTTCCTGGGATTTTTCTTCGCCCCCTATTATATCATACATACTTCGTACATATATGCTATTGATGATGGATCAAGCGGCTCATGTTCATGTGATGATTCCTACAGGACAAATTTTCGATGCGCTCGAATGAATCACAGATGGACTGAATGGTCCTAGATTGGTACTTTGGTCCACAAATCGAAATCACTTCACTAGCAATCATCAATGGAGCGTATGTGCTCCGTAAATGTCGTCAAAGCGTGCGTATCCACCAAGTATTGATTGACAAGTATAACGGACGGACAGGATGGCAAAGGTTATTCCAAGGCCCTTGACTTCTTGAGGGCTTGATCAAGTGATATTAACAAGGGGATGGATGGGTTTGCACCAGATAGATGTGGACAATATCTGGGGTAGAGATTTTCGAGATTTTCGAGATCTAAATCTTCTTTCTAGTGTAAGATATCGAATGTGAAGAGATTGCTGATCATGATATAATGTCTATCGGATAGAGGATAAATTATCTCTTAGATTTCCTATTCTAAAGAGTGATATTGAAATGGATACCGCGGGCCATACTGGCGGCAATTGTTTTTGGTTAATTACTTAGAAAGTATGGAGGAGACGGGATTATTGTAAGTCTTAATATTGGATACTTGTATGAATTCGGGGTGGTAAAAAGTGGGGTGAAGCCCTTTCCGCGCTACGGAAGTACATTCATTATTCTGTAAGATCTTACATTACCTATTGAGAATATACATTCGAGATATTGAAAAAAAATAAAAAATGGCACCAAGCCCGTCTGTCCGATAAGTGTACTATGGCTAGATAAGAAGGTACTAGAGTATCATGTAAGTATTTCAACAAGAGACGGGATGAACCTCGAGCATTCTGGGTGTGGGGTAAATATTGTATCGAGTACAGGAGATACTCCACCACTATCTCGTTGTCGCCTCGTATCAAAAAGCTGGTGGTCGAGTTTGACTAGGAACATGAAGATTCAAAAATCTCAAGAAGACGTCTTTTCGGGTCTGATTGGTCAATGGGAGTAAAAAGGATCGTCTAGTATATGTATGTCCTGCTAGGTAGTAGGTACATCTTAAAGCGTATCTTCGAGTCTTGATGTGTTGATGCTTGTTCTTTTGATTGTTCAAGCTAATTCCCTCCTCTCACTCCTACAGGGTAATTTGCGTGTTTTGGAATTGATCGAGGGCATTCCGACCTGCATAATCTTGGAAATATTAACCCCCATAGGCAAACAGAACAGACCGAAGCTTGACCCATTGTACTGGACCGGCCGACCAGCGTTGATCTGATATTTTGAGAATAATATCCGATTGAAGGGGAAAAATGCAGGTGGTGGCAGTGTGACATAGTTTTAGTTCTTGGAAAGTCCGCATTTAAAGTTGCATGCCCAAGAAACCTGAGGGAGAGAAGTCCAATGATATTGATTTGTACCTGTTGTGTATGTTGGGTAACGCCAATAATATCTGGTTATGTTCCTGCAATGATTATCGTGCAGAACATGACGTGTCCTCAGTGTATCTGTTCCTGCGCTGAGCGCTCGTCAAGCACGGAGGTGAATGGATCAATATATTGATGGTTTCGTTGGGTCTCTAGCGGGGATATATTTGAGGATATTCATGAGGTTGTAGCAGGTGTAGTGGTGTATTTGATAATGATTGAAAGTAATCTACAACCACCGAGGGACATCCAAGTACATCCAAGTACTTTGGACATTGCGATTTGCAGGAGTTTGTTGATCATCTCGCCAGCATTCGAGTTGAACTTAACGGTATCGTGGATCTGTCTTGATTCTTAATTGATAATTGGATGCAAATTCAGACATCCAGGTGCGCAGTGAGAATACGGCTTGGGTTGTCCTTGCAAGACTTATATCTTCTAGAAATTGTGGAAACGAACTAAGAGCTAGCAGATAAGAGCCTATCCTGTGTTCTTCAGCTTCATGGATATACCATGAACTTGGGCTAAATGCTTGAAGGTGTAAATGTGAAGAAAGATGGGAGTTTCGATCATAAGCATAACCGTAATCGTAACCATAACCATGTAGTCGGAAGAATTATTGCGACACATGACTTAATCATAACTACCTTGTATTCATATGAACCCACCATGCAAAGTATCCCTATTTCATACATCCATATGGAGGAGGAAGTTCTCAGTTCTCAGTTCTCAATTCTCACTACTCACTGCGCAGCCCTCACTCAGTTCCCAGTCCTCGTACTCGCTGAACCCCGACCTTAATTTCTCGATAAAGAAAATCAAGCATAAGAGAAAATCATCACAGCATCCTCGCGTATCCTTGTTGATAGGTGCATACACACAGCGCGACTAACTCATAATAGACATAAACAACCAACGAGGCTACCAATGATCATTGAACTACGGTTTTATTTCCGCGTCCAAAGTCGCACTGTCGCAGTCATGTAAATTATGATAACCTTATGGAATTGTAAAATCATCAGACAATCTTATCAAAATCATCACAGTCCAAAATTCATTTCCTCTCATCTACTATGTATTACCGCTCTAACAACTCCCACAACTCTACTTTGATTAATCTATCGCCTTTCCACTCGAATCTCGCCATCGCAGAATTGCACCTGGTGATAATGTATCTGTACGAGGAGATCAAGGGTTAATTAGCTGTATCATGGTCCGTGACAAGCTGGCAGCGTCAAATGCATTAGAGACATTATATGCATCTCAACAAATTCAGTTAAAGCAAACATAAGTGTGATCGGACTGTCGGTGTCGATTGTGAAAAAGTGTTCGACAAGGTCGAATATTTGAACAACCGCCATTCGCGGTTCTCTTCATATGTTATATGTTTCAAGACACAAATTGCATGTCGTTGTATATGAAAGAGATCGACACGACAGATGGAAGAAGGATGAATGGGCATGTGAAATACATGTGAAGTTCTCATAATACTTGGTTCATCGCAACTCAAAAGCTCCACAACAGCACGCAGGTATGAGAAGGGTTATACTAGTACGATAGATGTAGGACAAGAGGTTGTCCGTGAACTTAGTTTGCAGCAGTGTAAGCCTTGACTGGAAAGTTCAAAAATTGTGGAACCCACCAGATCTATGGAGGGAGGTGCGAATTGGATGTTGATTTGATCTTACACGCGTTGAAAAATGTATGGTGTTGAATGTTGCAGCGTTTCAAAGGCAAACGTCCCTTCCAAGCTTTTCTCTATGCCACTTCATGTAACCTATTCCAGCATTTAAACAGAAGTTTATGCTTTGTGGATCTGCGACCGTTGACCACTCAAAATCTTCACTCTCAACTCCTATCTTCTCCATCTCCAGACTTCGGTAAAATCTGGACGCCAGCAGGCTGGCTGAATCTGCACCTCACCTCTTTTGGCGTTGAGGTAGGTATGCATGATAGGTAGTGCTGACCACGGGCACGAACCCGAGATTTATCACAGGTGGTAATGTTCATTTGAGAGGCGGCAAGTTCATCCGTGTATCTCCTCCACTGCTTGCATTTTGACAACCCACTGCAGCAACCATCGAAGTCGGCTTTTTTGTGTTGTGAAAACAGATTGGTGTGAAATAGCGAGATGCTCACTTTTCTGATTTGGATGACTAGGATTATAGACGGGAGGCTCGTGAGGAGACGGAAACGTGGGGTGAGAAGGGTAAAGAAGGAATTAAAGCTCTGGCACCAACAAGATGTCAAAATGTAAACGCTCAAGATGAAACGTCCAACAGAACCGCCGTTTGGAGGGAACACAAATCCTCCAAGGCATATCTCTATCGTTAGAGCTTGGCAGAAAAGAAGATGAATGATGGAAGCGTCTACCTCGCACCAAAGAACATATTGGAAGAGGGTGTGTCACCTTACTAATCCATTGCCAATATACTGGGTTGAAGAGCAAGATGGTCTAAAAATAAATGCCTTTTGAATCCGTATGTATGGAAGTCCCACTTTCTTGGGCGAAACCGAGACGTCTTGGATGTGAAATCATGTCGAATGATATAAAGAAAGGGAATTATTAAATGTGAGCTTCTATACGGGGTGTATCGGGGGAAGCCTCATTTGGGTGGTACAAGTACGATTGCTGTGTAAATTGTAGGATGGTTATGGGGTATTTGTACTAGTGTTTGAATATAATATTGGCGATATATATTGTAGTAGTGAACTAAATAATAATAACTTTGATACTGCTATGGTTGTATAACTTGTATGTACCGAAGTACTTGTAAATGGAAGGCGCCGTGCAGAAAGTAATAATGACTACCTACCTAGGTAATTATTGCATTTCTTCCTTGCCTTTGCGTGATGGCATTGGCAATACTCATAGAGAAATAATGAATTCCTCTCCTACTGTTAAATTCCTTACAAACGTTCCGAGGCCTCTGGTGAATACCTACCTAGCATGCCAAGTACCAAGGAAACAGACTACCTAGTTATTGAATCTCAAGGTGTGAGATATGAGGTCTGTTCACTATCAATACCATAGGATTGGAGATTGAAGGCGTTCATTGTAATAATTGACAGGTTGATGCTACCTAGGAATTTCCAAATGATGATCCTTCTACTGTAGCCAGGTGAGATAATCGAGGAGAAAAATGCCTCGATCTTAAAGCTTGTTTATCATATCATAACTTCACAGCCCTTACAGGCTGTGTACTAGGTAGGTATCCTGGAGTAGACGAAGGCTTGTATACCATACCATGACTCTGTAGTCTTTCTGTCCTTACAGACGATTTGTGTGTATGCTGTAGTAGTAAATAAAAGCTTGTGTATCATAACATGACAGTCTATCTTATAGGCCACATGTGTGCTGTAGTGATTGAAACCTCATCTCTTTTGCGCCTGAACAAAGTGCTTTTACTTTGTAATCTTATATGGTCGGTACCCAGCAGTACCCCTAAAGTGAATGTGCCCAAGAAGAAAATAGGACTATGGATGAAAACATGGAAATTGGAAATGGAAATGGGAATGCAAATGGAAATGGAGAATGGAAAATGAAAAATGGAAGATTTTACCCCTGGGCCATAATTAAAATTCGAGTTTAATCTTCTAAAATTGAACTAGAATAAAAGAAGGAATAGCCTTAATTATACTGATGAGATCTAATCAGATAATTGGCTTACAGGATGACGATAGATTTGCATTAATCAACATAAAATAAAAAAGCCGATCTAAGCCATCCCGGGCCATATCTGTTGATTTTCCACTCTTTGGCCCAAATTAATCAAAGGGCATATCCTTGCGGTCTAACCACAACAAGATTGATGTCAGTGGGGCCGGTGAATAAGGTGAAAGTATCCAAAGGACTTGATGGTGTTTATACCAGGTAGGTATGCTAGGTATGCTAGGTATGCTAGGTATGCTAGGTAGGCATACTAGGCACACTAGGTACCTGCTGGGTAGTTGGATTCTAAATCTAAGTCCAAGTCTAAAGTCTCCGTACCCAAGTCTAATCTGCTCCTCTCCGTAAGGTACCACCAAAAATATCTCATCAATTCCCCCATCCCTATCCATCTATCTATCTATTCATCCAACTAAACTCAATCACTCAATCACTCAATCACTCCATCACTCCGTCCCTCGATCCCTCAATCAATCAATCAATCACTCACCCACTCACTCGCCCACCCACCCAACCCACTCACACACACACTCTCTCTAATCTCACTGTCGCTGTTTTGGGGGACAACCCTTCCCATTTACCGCCGTTTTCTTCCCATTCCCCCATTCC
>NW_001820815.1:768389-769283 GCF_000146945.2 Sclerotinia sclerotiorum 1980 UF-70 | reverse complement strand
GAAAATCAAGCATAAGAGAAAATCATCACAGCATCCTCGCGTATCCTTGTTGATAGGTGCATACACACAGCGCGACTAACTCATAATAGACATAAACAACCAACGAGGCTACCAATGATCATTGAACTACGGTTTTATTTCCGCGTCCAAAGTCGCACTGTCGCAGTCATGTAAATTATGATAACCTTATGGAATTGTAAAATCATCAGACAATCTTATCAAAATCATCACAGTCCAAAATTCATTTCCTCTCATCTACTATGTATTACCGCTCTAACAACTCCCACAACTCTACTTTGATTAATCTATCGCCTTTCCACTCGAATCTCGCCATCGCAGAATTGCACCTGGTGATAATGTATCTGTACGAGGAGATCAAGGGTTAATTAGCTGTATCATGGTCCGTGACAAGCTGGCAGCGTCAAATGCATTAGAGACATTATATGCATCTCAACAAATTCAGTTAAAGCAAACATAAGTGTGATCGGACTGTCGGTGTCGATTGTGAAAAAGTGTTCGACAAGGTCGAATATTTGAACAACCGCCATTCGCGGTTCTCTTCATATGTTATATGTTTCAAGACACAAATTGCATGTCGTTGTATATGAAAGAGATCGACACGACAGATGGAAGAAGGATGAATGGGCATGTGAAATACATGTGAAGTTCTCATAATACTTGGTTCATCGCAACTCAAAAGCTCCACAACAGCACGCAGGTATGAGAAGGGTTATACTAGTACGATAGATGTAGGACAAGAGGTTGTCCGTGAACTTAGTTTGCAGCAGTGTAAGCCTTGACTGGAAAGTTCAAAAATTGTGGAACCCACCAGATCTATGGAGGGAGGTGCGAATTGGATGTTGATTTGATCTTACACGCGTTGAAAAATGTATG